>NC_064828.1:38163753-38464753 GCF_024166365.1 Elephas maximus indicus | reverse complement strand
GAGTCAACTCTGACTCCTAGTGACCCTATAGGACAGAGTAGAACTGCCCTGTAGAGTTTCCAAGGAGCGCCTGGCAGGTTCAAACTGCCGACCCTTTGGTTAGCAGCCTTGGCACTTAAACACTATGCCACCAGGGTTTCCTTTGGTATAGTATATACCAAAAAAAAAAAAACAAAACAAAGAAACACATTGCCATGGAGTCGATTCCGACTCGTATTGACCTTATAGGACAGAGTAGAACTGCCCCATAGAGTTTCCAAGGAGCGCCTGGTAGAGTCTAATTGCCAGCCTTTTTGGTTAGCTGCCAAAGCTCTTGACCACTACACCAGGGTTTCCGGTATAGTATATAGCCACAGGAAAGATCACAAATAAAGATGAGGAAATAGGCTGCCCACAATGGATTTCTAAAAGACTGAGAGATGAATTCTGTAGATAGCTCCTCTGAAAATCAGTGCGTTCAGAATATTTCTTTATGGAAAAATTATGAACAGAATGCAGGAACTATCCTACAGTGTATGAAAGGAACACTAGATATCTTGAAAGTGAAGTACTCTTTCTGTAATTTTATCTCCTAACCATTTTCCCTCTAGGGCCACTTCTGGGAATTCTGTGAGTCAAGATGCTGAGACATACAGCTTCACTTCTTCCTGACACCCTGAAGGAAACTCTGAGTGTCTCAAGTTCAAATGAGGAGAAAGGTTTACGTGAAGCAGGTTTATAGCTTGGTACATATTAAGACTCTCTGGGTACCCAGAAAAGAAGGTGCAACATTGTACTATCAAAGAAGTGGGCCCACTCAAAATAGAGACCCAACTGGAGCTGTCTTTTACATTTCTCAATGTACATTATATTTTAAGAATAAATTGGCAACTTCAGTGAGGATTTGTGGAGTACATCTGCCAACCTGATGCCCCATTGAGAACATTTTGAAATTGACAGATTTTCTTTGTTTTTGTTAACTACTATTGATTTGAAGTTAATTTTAATTTAATTTACATATTATGAACATTTTCAAACACACACAAGAGAGTAGTATGATGAAACCACATGCAACTCTTATTTGGCTTCAGGTTTTTCCAGTGGCATTGGATCTTCTATCTGTCTGTCTTGTACACTTGTTTAAAGGATCCCAAAGTTCTTTGGAAGTTCCTTTTCCATCAAACAAGTGAAGTCGTCTACCATTAATTACTGTCCTTCTCGTGATTAGTCAACTATTAATACACGTCATCTCCTAGTCATTTCCAGACATTCAGTCTTCCAAACCACATTTCTTGGAGCACAATTCTTTTGTGCCTTGTGCCAGTTTGAAGTTCACAAAGGCAAATGAGGCATCTTTGAGATTCTTGCAATTTAAAGCCTTCTCTCTCATCCAGTTACCACCAGAGATTACTCATAAGGGTAGGAAGAAGCACTTCCAGATGTCTGTGTTTTCTTCCTGTCCATATGAATTCTGATTTCCTCTCTCTGCTCATATGAATCTCAGGTTTGTCCAGTGTCTGCGTTTGTTCTGGATAGCCCTTGACATAATGATAAGTAGATGCATCCCCCACTATGACGATTATAGTTGCATTGCATTACAGAAAAGAAAAATGCATTTAACCTGCCAACCTTTTGGTTAGCAGCCATAGCACCTAACTACTACACCACCAGGGTCTCCAGAATATCTCCTGTAGATCCTGCTATTCATATATTGTTTTTGAGCTTCTGCTCACTGAAGTTGATAACCTTGTCTCTTTTATAATGAGATCTAGGACATATGAAATGAATTCTTCTAAACAGCTTACTCTATACTTCAAAGATTTTCTATATCCTTTGTTAGCTGCTTTCTAATCGGCTCTGACTCATAGCAAACTTATGTATAACAGAACAAAATGTTGGTTGCCCAGTCCTGCACCATCATTACAATCCTTGCTACTTTTGAGCTCATTGTTGAAACCACTGTGTCAATCCATCTCATTGAGGATCTCCCTCTTTTCAGCTGACTCTCTGCTCTATCAGACATAATGCCCTTCTCCAGTGATTGGTCTTTCCTGATGACGTGTCCAAAGTAAGCAAGACCAAATCTTGTCATCCTTGCTTCTAAGGAGCATTTTGGCTGTACTTCTTCCAAGACAAGTTTGTTCATTCTTCTGGCTGTCCATCGTATATGCAATATTCTTCACCAATGCCACGATTAGAATGTGACAATTCTTCTTTGGTCTCCCTTATTCATTGTCCAGCTTTTGAATGTGTATGAGGCAATGGAAAAGGCACACCTTGGTCATCAAAGTGACATCTTTACTTTTTTAACACTTTCAAGAGGTCTTTTGCAGCAGATTTGTGCAGTGTAATTTGTCGTTTGATTTTTTGACCTCTGCTTCTATGGGCATTGACTGTAGATCCAAGAAGAATAAAATCCTTGACAACTTCAATTTCTTTGCCATTTATTATGATATTGTTTATTGGTCCGGTTGTAAGGATTTTCATTTTATGTTCAGGTGTAATCCATATGTAAGCTGTTGTCTTTGAGCTTCATCAGTAGGTGTTTCAAGTTGTCTTCACTTTCACCAAGCAAGGTTGTGTTATCTGCATATTGCAGGTTGTTAATGAGCCTTCTTCCAACCCTGATGCTACATTCTTCTTCATATAGTCCAGCTTCTCTGGTTATTTTTTCAGCATACAGATTTAATAAGTAGGCAAAAGAGTACAACTCTGCCCCACACGATTTCGAATTTTAAACCATGCATTATTTTCTTGTTCTGTTCAAATAGTTTCCTATTGAACCATGTACAGGTTCCACATGAGCACAATTAGGTGCTCTGGAATTTCCTTTTTTTTTTTTTTTTTTGCAATATTATCCAAAATTTGTTATGATTCATACAGTTGAACATCCTTATACTTTTTTTTTTTACTTGTAACATTAATTTTTCCTTGTTAACATGAGCCACTATTCTCTAAATCACCACCACAACCTCACTATTTCCACCACTGTTACCATCATACTGTTTTTAAGTTGATTTTTTCTCATCCCTTGGACCAGGCTGGGGTTCCTATAAGGTGTTTCTTTGTCAACCTGTATTTTTCAGCTGTTACACTCATCACCCTGCTAATGATTTTTCAGGGATCTACCTGTCTTTCTCAAGGTTTAGTTCCTGTACTTAATCATGATTCTTGCACATATTAGATTCATAATTAAAATTTTTGGATGTATAATATTATTTATCCTTTCAAAATATTAAACCAAAAAACCCAATCCCATTGTGACTAAGTCAATACCAACTTATTAAAAGACATTTAAAAACTGTTTGTAGTCCCCACCACTGAAACGATCTTTGCAAAATTTTATTATCCCTTTCTCAAAAATATAATAAATGCTCAAAGAGAAATATGTAAAAAATAAAAATCACAAGTATGACACTAAAAAAAATCACTGTAATTTCAACATTCAAATAAAATTTCTTTATTAATTAGCTCTTGCTAAAACCTTAAAAACTCAATGACTTACAAAAGTAATAATTTATTAATGTTAATAGGTCTATGGGTTAGCTGGGCTTGGATAGTCTCAGTTAGGCTTGTTTTCATATCTGTCTTCAGCTGGTGGCATAGCTGGGATCAGCTGGTGGCTGGCTGGTCTACGATGGCCTCAGTTGGAATGGCCTAAGTCACATTGCAAAAGATGTGAATTCAGGGAATGATACAGAATTGAGGCCATTTTTACAACCAATTTATTATAAGTCCCTTTCTTATGTAGTATTTTTACAATACAAACCTAGTAACTAGGACAGGAAATATATGTGTATGAATCTAAATATATAAACATATATAATCATTATATAAGATGTAATATAGACTAAAAAAAAACCAAACCCGCTGCCGTCGAGTCGATCCGACTCATAGCGACCCTATAGGACAGAGTAGAACTGCCCCATAGAGTTTCCAAGGAACACCTGGAGGATTTGAACTGCTGACTTCTTGGTTAGCAGCCATAGCACTTAACCACTACACCACCAGGGTTTCCATAATATGGATGGTAATTATATAATGTTTAACACATGTATTATATTATTATTATAATTTTTATAAATTACATATACATAATTTACAAACTGGAATTATAGAACTTTATATTTTGTGTTTATTTTACACTATATCAGAACATACACATATTTTTTTATCGCGCTTTAAGTGAAAGTTTACATAGCAAAATAGTTTCTCATTAAAAAGTTAACACATAAATTGTTCTGTGACATTGGTTGCCAGCTCAGTAATGTGTCAACACTCTCCCTTTCTCTACCCCAGGTTTTCTGTTTCCATTCGTACAGTTTTCCTGTCCTTTCCTGCCTTCTCATCTTTGCTTTTGGGCTGGTGTGCCCATAGTTTCTTACACATGATTGAACTATGAAGCACATGCCTCATGTGGGTAGTTGTTGGCCCTATTAAAAAAACCCACTGCCATCAATTCCATTCTGACTCATAGTGATGCTGTGGGTCAGAGTAGAGCTGCCCTATAGAGTTTCCAAGGAGTGGCTGGTGGAGTTGAACTGCCGACCTTTTAAGTAGCAGCCATAGCTCTTAACCACTGTACCACTAGGGCTCTGTTGGCCCCTATAGACCCATCTAATCTTTGCCTGAAAGGTGAACCTCAGGAGTGACTTCAGTACTGATTTAAAGGGTGTCTGGGGGCCATGCTCTCGGGATTTCTCCAGTCTCTGTCAGACCAGCAAGCCTGGTTTTTTTTGTGTGAGTGTGAATTTGAATTTTGTTCTACATTTTTCTCCCACTCTGTCCAGGACCCTCTCTTGTGATCCTTGCCAGAGCACTCAGTGGTGGTAACTGGCCACCATCTAGTTGTTCTGGGCTCAGTATGGTGGGGGTTGTGGTAGATGTGGTCCATTAGTCCTTTGGACTAATCTTTCCTTTTTGTCTTCAGTCTTCTTCATTCTCCTTTGCTGTAGCCAGGATGGGACCAGTACGTGTATCTTAGATGACTGCTCATGAGCTTTTAAAACCCCATATGCTGCTCACCACAGTCAGATGTAGAACATTTTCTTTATAGACGGTGTTAGGCCAACTGAGCTAGATGTTCACTGAGACCATGGTCCTCGCTCTCAGCCCAGTAGCTAGGTCTCTCAGAGTGTTTGGATGTGTCTGTGACGCTTCCATGACTTTGCCCTGGTCAGGTTGTGCTGACTTCCCCAGTATTGTGTGAACATACCCATATTTATTAAATAATGTTTGAAAATATTATTCTAGTGGCACAAAATATTGCTTACTGCCTTTCTCTCCTCACTGTAAAGCCAGCTCTGCATGGGCCAGACTTTTTGTTTATTTTGTTTGCTCATAGATCTTGAGCTCTTACAGCAGTGTCTGGCATGTAACAGGCACTCAATAAATATTTTGTTGAATGAATGAAAGAATGAATACATTTTAATCCTCACCTAATAACTTATTGACCTTACTTCACCTTTTTGAGCCTCAATTTCCTCATCTGTACTTCGGAGATAATAATACTTCAGAGGTTTGTTGTAATGATTCAAGGCAGAAGTCTACGAAAGTACTCAGTATATTTTCCGACACATATTTTGGGATCAGCAAAGGTTATCTGTTCTGTTCCTTCCCTCCTCCTCTTTTCTTCCCATTATTATCGTCCACAGTTTCTATTAAAATGATTGAGTTGCTCACTAAATATTTAATGAATCGTTGAACAGTAAAAGTTATAAAGCAATTTAAGTCTCAACAATGGCATGGATTAAGTGTTATAAGTGTTCAGAGGAAGGACAGGTTGGAAGAACAAAGAAAAGGAAAGATACGTGAGGAAGATGGAAGTCTGGTGGTGAAAGATCACTGAACACAGCCTGAATTCATGCCTCAGAATTGCCAACAATCAGTTGGATGCCTTACATGTCCTTAGCTTCTCTGGGTGGCCCATATGAAAACTGAGGATAATGACATCTTTTCAAGTTTGAATTGATGATTAAATGTGTTAATTTTTGCAAAAAAAAAAAAACATATATAGTGCTGCCATATAGTAGGATTTCGATACTAGTTGGATCTGAGGGGACATTTAACCTTTACAAAGATGGATAGAATTTCAGCATTCAGAGAGAGAGGGAATAGGGAAAGACATTTATTAATGCAATGAGGTCCAAGGTATCGATGGAGAACATTTTGGGATCATCTTTTAGCTTTTATGGGATTTTATAGTAATATATAAGGTAAAAACACTGATTTTAGCCACATTACGTGAAGTCTTCACTTCCGTGTGAAATAGTTTAAATTATTTAATGGTCAGCAGCAAAACTTGGGGAGTCCCTGAGTGGTGTAAACAGTTAATGTGCTCAGCTGGCTGCTAACTGGAAGGTTGGGAGTACAAGTCCACCCAGAAGTGCCTCTCAAGAAGTGCCTGCTGACACACTTGTGAAAAATCAGCCATTAAAAACCTTGTGGAACACAGTTCTACTCTGACACTCATGGGGTTGCCATGAGTCAGAATTGACTCAACAGCAACAGGTTTTAACAAACCTTAAAGAGTATTTTGTCCAAGGAATTAATACAATGGGAACTGGGCATTAGTGAGATCGATTAATATGACAGCGAGTGTGCAGGCTCTATTGGAAGGGAACAGACTCCAGACAGTAAAACCAATCCCTACTGGGTGCCTGGTGCTTAACAAATATTTGTTGAATCAACTGAATATTAAAGAGGGTATTTGCATTTAGTTAGGTGCACTGTTGGCCATTCTAATTAGTGTCTAGAGACAGTATGCACATGATAATGCTTTGCTTACCCTTTCCATCTCTGATGGATGTAATGGGAGTGAAGAAAGTGGAGATTTCCAGTGACTCTCAGAATTGACATCACTTGTCTTCTTTGCCTCATTTGAAATGCAGAGATTGAAAGTCAAATTTAAAGGGTAGAGAAGATTGCATTAAGTCATTATATAAAATGTCCCATGAGGCTGAAAGTATGATTGGGTATAAATAGCTATTTGTCATCAATATGGAATTAACCACCTTAAACCTTTTTCTCTTTTTTTCTTTTTCTTTCTTTTTCCTTAAACACAGTGATGGCTCTTGCAAAACTGAGCAGGCTTCTTGTTTGAAATGATCTTTTGTTGACACTTGTGCCCTAGTAGAGCTGGCATCCCAATTTTTGAGTGGGCGCTCAGCCAACTTGCAAATGGGCATAGCGCCGGCAGCCAGTCTTTGTGGCTGACATGCATTGGTTATGCAGGATGGCAGGCTAGTAAAGTTGAAACGGCCGTCTGTCCTCAGCTTCTGTGCCGTCCACTGAGGGGATAGGCTGTCACGAGTCCAGCTTTCAGCTCAATTAATTCCAAAAAATAAGAATTAGGTTCTGCAGTGAATTGTAGCAAATTAATATGCCTAGGAAATCAGAACAGGTATTGTTCCTAAGGAAAAAAGCATAGCCTTTCTTTCTCTTTATGGCTGTATCTGTACAAAATGAAGGACAGACTCTATTACAAAAAATCACCCACTGTCTTGATTTTGCTTTTGACTTTCTTTCCCCCTAGAATGGGTATGATTCCAGGACATGGCTGAATTTTGCCCCTGCTT
The DNA here is from genome assembly GCF_024166365.1 of Elephas maximus indicus. Classification (NCBI taxonomy): domain Eukaryota; kingdom Metazoa; phylum Chordata; class Mammalia; order Proboscidea; family Elephantidae; genus Elephas; species Elephas maximus. Next base: position 38,457,197 of record NC_064828.1, on the reverse strand, counting down.
GCCAAGAGAACAGTGAAGTCTAGGATACTGCCATTTCTAAGCCTTCTGACATTGTTTTGTTTGTTCGTTTTGTGTCCTTTTTCCATCAGAAAAAATTCTTTACAAGCATAGATCAAAATCTATTTTGTCAGTGCATTAAGTGAAGAGCTCCATCACTGGTAGTTCTGGAGTGGCTCTCTAAACTTTGGCTCTCTTATGGTACTTTCTATGGAGCCCTGGTAGTGCAAGGGTTAAAAGCTTGGCTGCTAACCAAAAGGTTGGAGGTTGGAAGTCACCCAGTGACTCCACGGGAGAAAGACCTGGCGATCTATACTCCTGTAAAGATTACAGCCTAGAAAGCCCTATGGGGGCATTTCTACTCTGTCATATGGAGTTGCTATGATTCAAAAATCAAGTCAACAGTGCCTAACAACAACAATATGGTAATCTCTAAAGAGTCCAATATATTAATCCCATTTACACATAGCAAATGATGAGGGTCTCTGGGGTTTGATGTGTTGAACTGACTCCGTTAGACAGTAAACTCCCGTAAGGCAGAAACTCTCCCTTATTTGTTGGCATGTCCATAGTCACTAGAGCTAAGCCTGGCACCTACTGGATGCTCAGTATATATTTTTTTAAGCAATGACTGAAACTGATTATGTAAGATCTGTTTGGAGGGATTCCTGGGACAGAGCAGGAGGGAAGAGAAAGGGAAATACAATTCATTGATCTATTATAATGTACCAGGCACAGTGCTCGCCTTTTTAAACATACATAGGTATTTCTTGTTGTTCTTATTAGTTGCTGTTGAGTAGAATCTGACGCATGGTGACCCCATGTGTTATAGAGTATAGGTTTTTTTGGTTGTTATTTTAATGGAAGCAAATTGCCTGGCTTTTTCTTTTGTGGTACCATTGTGCGTGTTCAGACAGTCAACCTTTAAGTTAGCAGTCAAGCACAAACCATTTGCACCACCTGTGGACCTTAGGTATTCCTTTACACTGTTACCCATCTTTTAATTAACAGCTTAGACGTCACTGGCTTCATTCAGCAAACCTTTCTAATCACCCAGATCTCGGTTGTTAATCCTGTGTGTTGCCAATTGTGTTCTGTATTTCCATCACCCCACCTATCACAGTGTTTTGTAGTTGCTGGTTTATGGGCTGTACCACACCACTAGACCTGTGTGAGTAGAGACAATGTCTGTCTTCTTCACCATTATAGCTCTGGGGACTATGATAATGCCTAACTCTTAATAACACCTCTTCAGTGAGCTATCTGGTTTCGTTTTTACTATGTTTCCATGATGGAAGCATTAAAATTCAAGTGAGAAAAGTGGCTCAGGTAGGTTAAATGATTAAATAAAATCATAGAGCTTATATATACTAGTATATATACCAGAACTTGAATTACAACCGAGGTCTAGCCACAAAATGTGCGCTTTTTCTTCTACGCAATACTGCTGTCCTACCTTATTACATTGAGAATGTAGTGCCGAGAGCCTATGAAAAGTTCATGCAATGAGAAAAATGTTGCTAGAGATATGTTCAGGGAAGCGCATGGATCTGCCATCTGAGATACAGAAGCTTCCAGTCTTATGTTGACCATTTCTGATATAGTAATGTAGCTCCTGTCCCTGGCAGCTACATCCCCAAAGCTTTATGTTTGTTTTCAATATTTCATTTATAAAAGTAAACTCAGTGCCTGGACATCTGGGTATATAGGCAAACAATAAGATATCATACATTTCAATTTCAACAGGAGCCAGAGGGACTCTCTATCAAATCAGGCAAAAGCCTGGCTGGAAAGAAGGGATAAAATTTTATCAAGAGAATATATTAAAAACAGATGGAATTGGGAAATAAGTATAAGGACAAACCATACATACAGTTCCTCTGCCGCCTCTAACTATATTGTTGAAGCTCAGAATACAGATTCCTAAAGCTAATCCGAGGACAAAATAAAAGGAAAGTGAACTAACATCCTCAGGGTAAGTTAAGTGAGTCAGTTAAATCTTTCTCTAGTGCTCCCCGTTGCATAGTCAGATTCTTGGGAGACAGAAACAAAAGTTTCAGAATTTGTTTATTAGCCTAATAGGAAAAGAAGATAGAGAAATAGCAAGGGAGAAATAGAACAGCCTCCGGCTAATATTACTCAGTGCTACTATCTTCTGTCATTGGTAAGGTTGAAGAAATGGTAAGAAACAGTTTAAATTTATGTCTCCTGCATATAAGCCGTGATGTTTTTAGAAAAGCTTTTAAAGAGGCTTCATACGAAGGTGCCTTAAGGGGAGCTATATCTCTGAAAAAATATATGTTAGTAAGCTCCACATTGTAATAAATAGATAGTTGCATAAACAATGATTTTGATGACAGAAATAGCAAATCATATATTAAGTTAATGTTATTTAGCCACATTGGCCTTTTTCAAGGTCAAAAATCTTTTGCATTCCTCTACATCCTTTTATTATTTTTCTTTAACCATTTTCAACATGTTTTATAGTAAGTTAGTCAAACTACTCTCCATATCATCTTGGAATTAATAGGCTTAGAAAAAATTCTCTATTTTCAATTTTTTTTGATAACACACAGGACAAGGAATCTAGACTGATGGGAATTGCTTTTTCTTTTATATAAAGCAATTCTTCTACCTCTGCCTCATACGATATAATGTCTGGGAAGGAACTTAATGATTACCTAGCCCAAAACCCTGAATTCAAAGATGAGAGACAGGAATACTTGATAACATTAAACAACTTTTTCCACCATGTCCCACTATCTTTGACTTTTAGAGATAGTTCCAGATTTAACACTATGGGCAAAGGCTGTGATGTTAGTTTTGTGGTAGAGGTGCCACTTTTTACCCTCCTGATAGTCCTGCCCAGTGGATAGAATAAATTCCATCAATTCCTTCATGGGCTCTTAAGCCAAGTTGGGATGGCATTATTAGGCACCTCTCTTTTTTTTCTTGTCTGTCAATTAGTTGTACTGTGGTGGTTTACGCATTGCTGTGTTGTTGAAAGCTATGCCACAGGTATTTCAAATACCAGCAGGGTCATCCATGATGGACAGATTTTAGCAGAGCTTCCAGACAAAGGCAAACTAGGAAGAAGGACCTGGCGGTCTAATTCTTTAAAAAAAAAAAAAAAAATTTGCTAGTGCAAACTTTATGAATAGCAGGAGAACATTGTCTTTTATAGTGCTGGAAGATGAGCCCGTCAGGTTGGAAGGCACTCAAAATATTACTGGGGAAGAGCTGCCTCCTCAAAGTAGAGTCAAATTTAGTGATGTGAATAGAATCAAGCTTTCAGGACCTTAATTTGCTGATGTGGCACAACTCCAAATAAGAAGAAACAGCTGCAAACATCCATTAATAATCAGAACATGGAAGGTAAGAAGTATGAATCTAAGAAAATCGGAAGTCATCAAAAATGAAATGGAATAAAGCATAAAGATTGAAATCCTAAGCATTAGTGAACTGAAATAGACTTGTACTGGCCATTTTGAATTGGAAAATTTTTTTTTTTGTGGTCTACTATGCAGGGAATGATGACTTAAAGAGGAATGCTGCCCAATTTATCATTAAAAAGAACATTTCAAAATCTATCCTGAAGTATAACACTGTGAGTGATAGGATAATAGCCATACAACTACAAGGAAGACCAGTTAATACGACCATTATTAAAATTTAAGCAAAAATCACTAATGCCAAAGATAAAGAAATTGAAGATTTTTACCGATTTCTGCAGCCTAAAATTAATCAAACATGCAATCAAGATACACTGATAATTACTGATGACTGGAATTCAAAAGTTGGAAACAAAAAAAAAATCAGTAGTTAGAAAATATGGCCTTGGTAATAGAAATGATGCTAGAATTTTGCAAGACCAACAACTTATTCATTGCAAATACTTTTTTCAACAACATAAACAGTGACTATACACGTGGACCTAGCTGGATGGAATACCCAGGAATGACATCAACTACATCTTTGGAAAGAGATGATGGACAAACTCAATGTTATCAGTCAGAACAAAGCTAGGGGCCAACTACAGAAAAGACAATTAATTGCTCATATACAAATTCAAGTTGAAGCTAAAAAAAATTAAAGCAAGTCCACGAGAGCCAAAGTATGACCTTGAGTATATCCCACCTGAATTTAGAGACCATACCAAAAATATATTTGATGCACTGAACACTAATGACCAAAGACCAGGTGAGTTGTGGGATAACATCAAGAGTATCATACATGAAGAAAGCAAAAGGTCATTAAAAAGACAGGAAAGAAAGAAAAGACCAAAATGGATGTCAGGAGAGAATTTGAAACTTGCTCTTGAACGTAGAGTAGCTAAGGCGAGTGGAAGAAATTATGAAGTGAAAGAGCTGAATAGAAGATTTCAAACAGCAGATCAAAAAGACAAAGTAAAGTATTATAATGACATGCACAAAGACCTGGAGTTAGAAAATCAAAAGGGAAGAACACACTCAGCATGTCTCAAGCCGAAAGAACTAGGGAAAAAAATCAAGCCTCCATTTGCAATAAATATTGAAGGATTCTATGGGGAAAATATTGAATGACAATGAAAGGAATACACAGAATCACTGTACCAAATGAAAATGAAAGGAATACACAGAATCACTGTACCAAAAAGATTTGGTCTATGTTCATCCATTTCAGGAGGTAGCATATGGTCAAGAATCAATGGTATTGAAGAAAGAAGTCCAAGATGCACTGAAGGCATTGGCAAAAAACAAGGCTCCAGGAATTAACTGAATACCAATTGAGATGTTTCAATAAATAGATGCAATGCTAAAAGCGCTCATTTGTCTATGCCACGAAATTTGGAAAACAGCTACCCGGCTGACCTACTGCAAGAGATCTGTAATTATGCCCATTACAAAGAAAGATGATCCATGGAAAGCAGAAATTATAGAACAGTATCATTAATATCACGTGCAAGTAAAATATTGCTGAAAAAAAAATTGCTGAAGATCGTTCAAAAGCGGTTGCAGCATTACATTGACAGGGAACTGCCAGAAATTCAAGCTGGATTCTGGAAAGGACATGGAGCCAGGGATATCACTGCTGATGTTGTATGGATCCTGGCTAAAAATAGAGAATACCAGAAAGATGTTTACCTGTGTTTTATTACTATGAAAAGGCATTCAACTGTGTGGATCATAACAAGTTATGGGTAACACTGGGAAGAATGGGCATTCCAGAACCCTTAATTGTGCTCATGAGGAACCTGTACTTAGATCCAGAGGCAGTCATTCCAACAGAACAAAGGGATACTGTGTGGTTTAAAATCAGGAAAGGTGTGTGTCAGGGTTATATCCTTTCACTACGTATTCAATCCATATGCTGAGCAAATAACCTGAGAACCTGGACTGTATAAAGAAGAATGTGGCATCAGGATTGGAGGAAGACTCATTAACAACCTGCTTTATGCAGGTGATACAATCTTGCTTGCAGAAAGTGAAGAGAGTTTGAAGCACTTACTGATGAATATCAAAGGATACAGCCTTCAGTATGGATTACATCTCAACATAAAGAAAACCAAAATACTCACAACTGGACCAATAAGCAACATAATAATAAACAGAGAAAATACTGAAGATGTCAAGAATTTCATTTTTTTTTTTTGGATCCACAACCAAAGCCTATGGAAACAGCAGTCAGAATCTGCAAAAGACCTCTTTACAGTGTTAAAAAACAAAGATGTCGTTTTAAGGACTAAGGTGCGCCTGACCCAAGCCATGGTATTTTCAAATGCCTTATGTGCATGTGAAAGCTGGACAATGAATATAAGGAAGACCAAAGAAGAATTTATGCCTTTGAATTATGGTGTTGGCAGATAATATTGAATATACCACGGACTGCCAGAAAAATGAACTAATCTGTCTTGGAAGAAGTACAGCCAGAATGCTCCTTAGAAGTGAGGATTGTGAGACTTCTCACGTACTTTGGACATGCTATCAGAAAGAACCAGTCCCTGGAGAAGGACATCATGCTTGGTAAAGCATAGGGTCGGAGAAAAAGAAGAAAAAGATTAGCACAGTGGCTGCAACAATGGGCTCAAACACAGCAAGATTGTGAGGCTTGTGCAGGACGGGGCATTGTTTCCTTCTGTAGAACATAGAGTCCCTGTGAGTTGGAACAGACTCAGAGGTACCTAACAACAAAGGATTTCACCGTGCAACTTGAAATGTCTATTTATATATCTATATTCCAAGCATATATATAATGTGTGTGTACATGTATATATACACGAGTTGGAATTGGCTCGATGGCCACCACCACCATCACCAAGAAATATGTATGTTTTACCTATACCATTTTTGGAGCACAATAGGAAGAGGCACATAGAGGTACAATAGGACAACAAAGAAATATAATAATGTATAGTTTTTTCTTACATTCATGTAAAAAGGGGGCATAGGGGAAACTGAGTATGGGGTATTGGGTGCTCTCTCTAATATCTTCTCAAATTTTCTATAAATCTAAAATTGTTCCAAAAGATAAAAATATTTTATATATATGGATAGATAGAAAGAAAGTGGACTGCAGTCTGCAGATGTCTTGCCCCCTACATTTCCGCCTGGTCAATTAACTGTTTTAAACACTCTAGGTCTGAAACTTCTTAGCTAACTGAAATCCTAAGTTGATACCCACAGGTAGCAAACACCTGTAGGTTCACTTGTAGACTAAATAGAAACCTCAATCCCTTAGTGCTTAGAGCTAGCTTTAGGTAATATTTTGCAGAGAAGAAAAGGAAAGAAACTAACAACAACAAAAAAATGGTTGGCCTTGTGTGAGTAACATGGCCTCTGAATATTTCTATCTTAAATCTTGTGGGAAGCATAGATTCCCTAAGGCCAACATTTATAGTGATTCTTCCACTCTCTGCAGTTTACGGGTAGGATGGATTTTTTTTTTACCTTCATTGTGGAGAAGAAAAAATATATTTATACAGAGATCATAGTAGTTTGTTGTGATTATGATTATCACCAGAAAATTACTGTGATTAGTTTGCATCTTAACCTTCCCCCCACCCCCCCGCAAAGTGCTGCCAAGAACAGGGAGTATGATTTAGAAAGTGACAAAAAAATCATTGTCGTGTTATGTCGTGTTTAGAAAATGAATATATCACTGCTTAACATTATAGAGCAATATAAACCTGCTTCAGCTATTTCTCTTGAGGAAATCCATGAACTGGTGGAGAGTAGAAAGGAAGGAAAATAAAAAACATGGCTAACTGACATGTAGTCACATAGAGTTGTGTGTCTGTGGATTTTGTGCCTCAGAGAGGTTTCATTTTGTGACGATTTATCAATACATCGTTCAGAAATATCAAGAACTCATATTCAGAAATATGCTTCTAAAAGAAATCCGCAATGAGAGCAAGAACCCATTGCATGTTAAATTTATAGGACATAGAGAAGTTAATAAATCATTTTTTATTAAGGCAGGATTTTTCCTTTTTCTTTGTCACAGTGATATATGCATGCAACTAAATATCATAAACCCAATATTTGGGTGCATGTGGATGAAAGTAAAAATATGCAGCTATTAATAAAAATTATTTCCTAAGGCAGTCATACATTTGGGGCTTAGCCCAGTCGGAGCTCTATTGTTTTAAAAAGCACACGAAAAAGAAAGGTCTTTGCTGCTCAAATCACCTTCCTCCATCTCCCTACCTTTGCCTCTTTCAGCTGGAAAACTACCTCAATTCTCTACTCTATCTGGGGTGACAAGACCTCCTGATCTTGTGACTAAATGAAAAGCTAGAAAGGTTCTTATTTACTCTTGTTCGGAGTCAGCCATTTTAAACACATTTGTATTCACGGTGCTATTCTCAGGCAGACGAGGCTGGATTCCACGCACGTTGCATCTCTCAGCCCGGATCAGGGGCTGGTCATGCGGGGAGATCTTCCTGTAGCTAGGTTACCTTCATGCCCATTTTATGCCTTCCCTGTAGCCGGAGAATCTGCGTACGAACTCGGGAATGTGCCTTGTGCACTGTGTCATTTTCAGGATGATATGAAAATGATATGAACAAAAGAGAATAAGAGATGGGACATTTTGGCCACATCCATAAATGCAGAATGAATTCTGCCAATGGTATATGGTAAAGGGAAAAATGAAACACTGGAACCTGCTTTGGCTTATTATGTAATCAAAGTGGGTGGGCTGACTCCCTGTCCTCCAAAGTTCTGTTTTCTCTCTTACGTTCTTAGGAGTTGGAATTCAGGTTCTGTGTGTGACAGTGGTGACTTCACATACGTAATCTATGTCTTTGCCATATAAATATTGTTTCCTAAGCATGTATGTTTGCATAAAATCTCCTATAAAATTATTGAAAGTCCCGTAAAAAGTGGAAGTGGGTATAGTATATACATCCTACAAAGGAAAAACCATCCTGCAGTTTTGTTCCAGTGCAAGGACATAGACGTTTTAATACATTTAGACTACAAGTGGATTTTTTTCTTCTAGGAAAAGACATTGGGGATCAAATTACCAAGCCCCTGAGTCATTATTGTGCACTTGTGAATCTGTGAGGTGGTACAAAGAGGTGCTTAAGGGAGTGGACTCTTGCCCCTCCCTGTCTGGCTCGAACCTCAGCTGAGCCACATACCAGCTCTGTGGCTTGATCTGTGCATCAGTTTCCTCATCTGTAAAATGGGAATCATAATAGCCCCTACCTCACAGAACTGCCAAAAGGGATACAGGATTTTCTACATGTCCCATACTTAGAACAGTGTCTGGCCCGTAATAAGGACTGTGTAAGCAATGACCGCCTATCTTCCTTCTTTGGAACACAAAAAATGGGTTGATCCACTTCAAACTCTAACAATACCGGCTCTCAGGGCCATCTAGAAACTAGTCTAACCCAGTTTCTTGGGGGCATGCCTATGCAGCCCTTGCCTTCAAGGAAATTGGAATCTGATTAAAAAATAAAAAAGATTTCCAGATAATAACACAAACATATATCCTCTAAAACCAGGTGAATATTTAAATAGGAATCAAAACCTCATAAACCAACAGAGGCAAATGACGCTAGAGTTTTGCAAATGTAAAAGCTGAAGCAGAAAATTAGCTAACTGTGAATGAATATTAGTAACTGCATGACTTGTTTTTAGTTCGTTCTTACTTAGCAAACAACCCTTCTTCATTCTGCTGTAAGAAAAAATTGAAAAAACACCGTTTCCCTTAATAGGCGTTAAACCAACACTAATTCTTGTGGTTTCCTGATCAATAGCAAAACAGAAATGTATGTGTGTATTTTTTCATTTGGGTTGAAGCTCTCTGGACTGCAAGTTATTTCCCCTCTAATGCTGTTTTTCTATTCGGGTCTTCTAGGTATCATAAGAAACAAAATTAAGAGTAATATATGTTCATTTTTAAAATAAGCAAAACTAAGCCATAAAATTTTAGATGCCTTTGAGTGTACCTCAAAGAATGTGATATCAGCAGTTATCTAATTTTATTGCTGATGTTAAGCCTGTGACAAACTCTCAGCTACAGTTTGCTCTGGATGTCGGAAAATGAACCTTATGAATTTTAATGCCTTTTACTTTTGACACTGATTTATGTTTCGTACAGCTGTACTTTCCTATACACCGATATAAATAAACAGCATCCTTAATAGAACATTTGGAGAACGCCTTGTTCCAAAGTGTTGCTTTTTTAACATCAGCTGGAGGTTGTTTAAGTAATAATATTCCGAGTGTGTACACTAATCACAACAACTTGAAGTGATATAAAGATGTCTATAAATGTTTGTCTGTTTGTTTTACAGATTTGAGCATTTAGGGATGAAAACAGTATTCAAATAAAGCTGTGAGAGGTGCTTTCAAACACTGCCAAAAACAAAGATGACATGATGATAATCTAATAGACTTGGAGCCAGCATCTGACAGTGAGTCATTTAGATATGAGGTGTTTGTGTTCATTCAAGGGCAAAGTTTGGACTCTACAAGGGGGGAACAGAGGGCACGGAAAGGGAGGTTTTTTTTTTTTTTTTTTGTACCCTTTTTGTTTATGATTTATGCATCACGGGATGGTATTTTAATTAATTTGACTTTATTCACATAAAGACACTTGGAAAACTGTTCTATGGAAGTTGTAGGGCACCCAGATAGTACAAACTTCTTTCCCTCCATTTCTTCATGGGGATAATACTAAAAGTAGAAAGTTCTCTCCTGAGTCAACTTTTCAGTGAACTTAAATCTTCCTTCCTCTCGTTGGTGGCAGCTGACCTCAAAGCAGAGGTCTCCACTGTGAAGAGATTTTGGTACACGTTGCTTTACACTCTGTCATTCACGCCCTCAGTGACCAAACGATGTATACAGAAACAATGACATCCATGTGTTATTATCGGTTACTCATATATTTAGCCGGTACGATTTTTACTCCCCAAAATGCAAGTAAAAGAAATATCACATTCCTTCATTGTCAAAGTCAGTTAACCTGCTCTGAGCCCCCACATACCTGTTGTTGCTGTTAGCTGCGTTGAGTCTGCTCCAACTCATGGTGACATTACGTATAACAGAATGAAACATTGCCTAGTCTTGTGTGACCCTTGCAATCATTGATATGATTGAGCCCATTGTGTAGCCACCATGTCAACCCACCTCATGGAGGATTGCCCGTGTTTTGCTGACCCTCTGCTTTACCAAACATGATGTCCTTTTCTAGCAATTGATTTCTCCTAATTCTGTGTCCAAACTAAGCAAGACAAAGTCTCTCCATCCTTACTTCTAAGGAGCATTCTGGCTGTACTTCCTTCGAGACGGTTTTGTTCCTTCTTCTGGCAACCCATGGTATACCCAGTATTCGACAACACAATTTGAATGCTTCGATTCTCCTTTGATCTTTGTTTTTCGTTGTTCAGCTTTCACATGCATAAGAGGTGATTGAAAATTTCACGGTTTGGGTCATTTTTTTAGTCATCCAAGTGACATCTTTGCTTTTTCTGACACTTTAAAGAGATTTTTTACAGCAGATTTGCACAATGCGATGTATCATTTGATTTCTCTACTGCTGTTTCCATGGTTGGAAACCCTGGTGGCATAGTAGTTAAGTGCTACGGCTGCCAGCCAAAGGGTTGGCAGTTCGAATCTGAATCTGCCAGGTGCTCCTTGGAAACTCTATGGGGCAGTTCTGCTCTGTCCTATAGGGTCGCTATGAGTCGGAATCGACTCAATGGCACTGTGTTTGTTTTTTTTTTCTTTTTTTTTGGTTTCCATGGTTATTGATTGTTGATACAAGTTCTGACGATTTTTAGGGAGGCTTTTCACTTTTTGTTTTGTTAGGGCGGTAAAAGAACCCCAGTGATCTCCCGAAGTCCAGAACATTTTGGGAAATAGCTTGTAATGTTCAGTAGACACCGGCCACCACTAATATACCTGGTAACTAACTGTCATGAATATTGTGAATTCTTCCAATGAAATAGAAGACATGTCATATGCAATTAGATTCTGTATCCAAAAATATTTTAAGTTTGTTTTCTGTGAAATAGTAGGTATTGCGCATACACTTATGAAATCTTTTTTTTAAAATTTTTATTGTGCTTTAAGTGAAAGTTTACAAATCACTTCAGTCTCTCATACAAAAATTTATATACACTTTGCAGTATACTCCTAATTGCTCTCCGTGTAATGAGACAGCACACTTCTTCCCTTCACTCTCTCTTTTCGTGTCCATTTGTCCAGCTTCTGTCCCCCTCTGCCCTCTTATCTCTTCTCCAGACAGGAGCTGCCCATGTAGTCTCATGTGTCTACTTGATCCAAGAAGCTCACTCTTCACCAGTATCATTTTCTATCTCATAGTCCAGTCCAATCCCTGTCTGAAGAGTTAGCTTTGGGAATGGTTCCTGTCTTGGGCTAACAGAAGGTCTGGAGACCATGACCTCCGGGGTCGTTCTAGCCTCAGTCAGACCATTAAGTGTGGTTTTTTTAACGAGAATTTGGGGTCTGCATCCCACTTCTCTCCTGCTCCCTCAGGGGTTCTCTGTTGGGTTCCCTGTCAGGGGAGTCATCAGTTGTAGCTAGGTACCATCTAGTTCTTCTGGTCTCAGGCTAATGTAGTCTTTGGTTTATGTGGCCCTTTCTGTTTCTTGGGTTTTTTGCTGTTTCTTAACAGCAAAGGATCAAGGAACTTGACAGGCTTACTGCTAGTCCCTATGACAATTTAGGAAAAGGCATCCTTCCCTAAGACACTTTAGCACCCTCCACTACACAGTTGTCTATAATGTGACTACTGCCTTCTAGTTGTAAACAACTACACAACTCAGTCTGTGTTAAAGTTCTCTTTTTACTTAGTTTCTCTAAACAAAACAGACGTTAGATGCCAAAATTATGGAGCTGAAAAGGACTTTGTGATTATTTGAAGGTTAGGAAAACTGAGGCCCAGTAAGTAAAATGGGTAGTCAAAGCTAGTTGGTGAAATAAATGGAATTAGGGCCCATATTTTCTGACTCCTTTTCACTGCCACATTTTTCACCTTGACAAAATCCTAAAAAACAATTGCTGACTTAAAAACAGAACAGAAAAAGCACATGAATATCAGAAAGTCAACCCAATGATCAAAAGATTCACCCCATTCAAAGAAACAAAAACAACTTTCCACATGCTGTTAAAAATATGGCTAATTTTCCAGAATCAAATTTACATGCAACATCCAAGAATATGGCTTGCCTAGGTCTGTATGATGTTGTGGTCTGTGTGGTGTGGAACTTGCTAGGAGCTATGACATCTCTTCTCAAGAAGTTCCACCCACAGAGTTACTAAATAATGGACACAGTTCAGAAGCAGCCACTTGTTGGATCTAGGAAAAATGTTTCCAAATGGCCTGCATGATTCAAAAAATAGGCATTATTCAGTATCTTGGAACCACAGTGTCATTGCCATTGTCTCTCTCCAGCTTAACACAGCCAGTCCACGTTTTCCCTCAGCTTTTACTCTCCTGATTTTTCTTTAAGTCATTTGTGAGGCCAAAGCAAACTCAATGCCACAGGATTTCTGAAGGTGCCTAATGATGTTGATGGAATCAGAACAATTAACAAGGAACAAATTTTACGATTCTTGGTGTAAGCATCTTACTTTGTCTTTTACATATGTTTGCTTTTGATGAAAAATAGTGAAGATTCTCTGAGTTTAGGGACTTAATAGCTTCTCTCCTCAATAGAGGGAGGTTCTTCCAAAAGCAGAACAAATTACGTAGATTTATTGCATTTTTATTCAGTCCATCTACACTCTACCTCATGCGTTACAAAGCAGAGTATAAAGTCTTTATAGAACTACCAAATTTTTTATAGCTTAAAAATTTATTTGAGCCATGATGATGGGTGTTTTGAAGGGATTTTTGTATCTAGTATGGTTTCTGTGCTAAACAGTAAAGAAATGCACAAGAACAGAATGATTTTTTTTTTCCCCAATGAAAAAAGCTTTTAGGTCTACATGCCAGGTGCATTGTCTTCTTTCAAATTAGTCTGCTTTCATCTTCCATCTGCCCACCAGGTCACAGAAAAAGGGTAAAATCACCCAACAGGCCTCAAAATCTCATTATTATCCAAATGGGAACATTTATAATATCTAACCAGAAAAATAAGGTCAGCAAAATGTAAGTGCAGTACATTGCCTCCATTTTGTTTGAGAAAACGGGAATAATAAAGCTTATAAGATCATAAAAGTAACATAATAAACATTATTATCTGGTTTCAATGGGATGGGAATTAAGGGTGGTAGATTACTTGCTGTGGGCTGGAAGACATTCTTTCTTCTTAGCCACCTTGCGGTACCAACAAAATGGATGTTGAAATGACTACAGTTAGTGGCCACAGGATGCTAAGTGCAGAGTCTGGATCCTGGGAATTTACTAAATAATCTGAGAGACAACATCTTGCAAGAGCATGGGTTTTTTTTTTTTGTTTTTGCTGGGAAGTGAATGCTTTATTTTGCTCTTTGGAAATCTAGAGAATAAGATGATTAGCCCATATTCCTCCACCTCCTCCTTCCTTCATGTATCTTCTTTCCTTTCTTTTGATTGACATCAGCTTTGAGAATCATTGACAAAAATAACACATTCATCCTATTCTTTTCTAGCTACAAAATTTGCATTGAACCTGGTAACGTTAAACCATAAGCACTTTTCTGTCAACCTTCTGGCCCTCCCAGTGACCTCCCTTCCTTATTTCAGTGCTCCCTGGGTCTCTAGGTTAGGGCAACACAGCTATCTGAAGAAAATGGTCACAAATAGAGTTCCCATAAGTAATTTAACCACGTGGACTGAACTCACTAGTCGCAAAATCAGACACTGATAACTTACTAATTGACAATTTGATTTAGCTGACTGTTCTATTGAGGGACTTTTCCCCCCCATTAATAATAAGAACACCTTTCCCACAAGGGTTTTCAAAGAGGAGTGAATTATCTTATTATAGCTGCTGAATCATTGTAAGTGGCGAAAATTAATGAGGTCTTAAACTCTGCAATTCTATGAATTGATATTTCAATTCAGTCAAAACAGTGGATTTAGTTTCTATCTATGGAACATCCTGATAGAGCCTAGAAAAGGAAAAAAAAAATTTTTTTCTTTGGTTGACATCCATAAGGCTCAGGCTGATTTCCTTCAGCCTTAAGACATATGAGTCAATGATTTATTTTTGTGAATGGTATTTATAATATTGTTTTAAAAACCTGTTTCAGAAGATAGTTCTTCAAATATATAATTAGAGCTACCAAATCTCCTTCTAAGTTTTTTTTTTTTTTTAACTTGCTCAGGTTAAAACATGCTTACCTATTATTTGTGATGTGGTTTCTAGGTCCTTTTTAATTCTGGACTCTCACTGGACATTACTGAGCATATGTTTAGCTCATTTAAAAGCATTAACACATGAACCACTTTCAGTCTAAATATTATATTTTCTTAGATTATTTAACCCTAACACAGGACTTAAAAATTACATTGGTTATTTTCATTGTGGGATTTAAACTCAACATTCTAAATTTAAAACAGATTTTTAAATTCTCATTTCTTTATCCAGCATTAGCTCTCCCTCACAACTGTAGAATATACATCAATGTGATCAACATGATTCCCATGACTGTATCTAAATTATTCATTGAATATTTAAACATTGATACAAATATTACACAGAACATGAAAAAGACCAGGGCTTGAGAAATATCACTAAAGATAATCCCTCTAAAATGTTGTTTGAAAACGTAACTATTACACTAAACTTTTTTTTGAGAGGGAAAAATTATTTATCCTTAGTGTTGAAGCCATGATCAGTTTGGAAAGAAATGACATCTTAATGATACTGATTGTCAATTAAGTATATACAAACATACGTTTGTATATATACCTTATACAAATATAAAAATAAAAATTCACAAGTTGTGCAAAAGAGAAAATTAACAACATTAATAAAAAGCTGTGGGTAATTTCATTGTTGTTGAATATACATCAGTGATGTTGTAGTTAATAGCAGAAATATTACCTTCAGTGTATAGTTCTAATTTTATCAGGTTTGGAGTATTAGGAGTGGAAATGGACATAGTTATCTTGTACCAGCTTTAATGGGAATGCTTCTAATACTTCATTTGCAGGTACAAAGCTTGCTTTAAGGTTTGATAGATATATTTTATCAGGTTGAGGATATGCTTCACTGTTTTTAGGTTTTAAAGTACAAGTATGTATGCATGAAAGCATACATGTAACAGCATTTACTTATAGATACATTTATTTATGAAAGAATATAGAATTTCATTGAATGTAGATGATATGGACTTTCTCTTTTATTGTATTTCTGTGGTGACCAAATACAATAGTATTCACTTTCAATCTTTTCTTTGAATTTTTTTCCTAATATTTTATTTGGGAATTTTGCATCTATACTCATAAATAAGATCAGCTCTTAGTTTTTATTCCTTTACAGTTCTTCCTTCTCTGTTTTTAAATATCAAAAATATAAACTCCAAGAATAATTTTGGTACTTTTCCTTCTTATTCTATTGTTTAAAAAATTATTCTTGAGATAAGACTTATCTCTTACTTGAAAATTTTGGTGAGTTGTCCAAAATTGGGCAATGACCTGTAATTAAAGCCTTTTTGTGGTGGAGGGGTGGGGAGAGAGACATTTTTGTACTGATTTAATTACCTATAAGTTTATTGATATATATATATCATTATCAATGTATAATTGAGATAAAATAAAATGCACATATTTACAGTGCACAGTTTAGTAAATTTTGACATATATATGCATATGTTTGTGTGCATACCCATGAAACTATTACCACAGTCAAGATAATGAGCATATTCATTACAGGTATACCTGGGAGATATTGCGGGTTAGGTTCCATACTACTTCAATAGTGCAAATATGGCAATAAAGTAAGTCCCACAATTTTTTTGGTTTCCCAGTGTATACGAAAGTTATAGTTACACCATACTTTGTGTGGTCTGTTAATTGTGCAGTAGCATTATGTCTGAAAAAACAATGTACATAACTTAATTAAAAAACATTTTACTGCTAAAAAATGCTAACCATCACCTAAGCCTTCAGTGAGTTGAAATCTTTTTGCTGATGGAAGGTCTTGCCTTGATGTTGATTACTACTGACTGATCAGGATAGTGGTTGCTGAAGGTTGGGGTGGCTGTGGTAATTTCTTAAAATAAGACAATAAAGTTTGCCACATCGATTAGTGCTTCCTTTCATGAAAGATTTCTCTGTAGCATGTCATGTGGTATGATAGCATTTTACACACAGTAGTTTTTTTTTTTTTCAAAATTAGAATCAATCTTCTCAAACCCTGCCACTGCTTTATCAACTAAGTAATATAATATTCTAAATAAACATTATTCACAGCAGGAGGCAGGGCCAAGACGGCAGAGTAGTGAGACACTTCCGGTGGACCCTCTTACAACAACGACCAGAAAAAACAAGTGAAGTGATTACATTTATGAGAAGCTAGAAGCCCTGATTATCAAAGGCAAAGTTAGAAAATGGAATGAATGGCAGGGAGAGGGAGAAATGGTTCAGAAGTGGAGAGGAGTTGCCATACATGATTGCTAGGAGCCCTCAGGCACCATCCCCAAGAGCAACTGCAGCGGGCTGGTGGTAGTGTTCAGCTGCAGTTTTCTCGGGGAGAAATAGTCAGCTGCACAGGCTACTCACACCTCCGGAACCAGAGAAGAATATCGCTCTCAGCAAAAGCTAAGTACTTGCATATATTTTACCATGCCCCCAGCACACAAGCTGGCTTCAGTGGTTGTCAGTTTCACTAGGCCTGAGATAGGTCCTACTACAACCTGAGCCATTCTTCCAGCCTTGGAGAAGGAATAAATTCACAACTGGGGGAAAAGATAATCTGCCAGCTTCACTAACCTCAGGAGCTCAGGACAGAAGTGGCTCCTGTCCAGGCATATATGTTCTGTGGACTTTGAATACCTTTACCCCTGCATGGGCCTGTGTGGGCCTATTTCAAGAGAATAGCCCCTGGTTGGCAGACTACAACTGTTTCAGCTCAGTGGTGGAGAGGGGGGTGTTTGATGTTTGACACCACTTTGCCTGTTGAACAGGGCCTTCACCTACCCACAACAGGGGCCTAAGGACTGGTGCTCCACTCAGGTCACCAAGCCACCTGCAACAGGAGTCCAAGAATAACTGGTACCTCCCAGCCCTTACAACCAAAATCATTGGGTGCCCATGGTCCGTCTGCAGAACCCACCCACCTGTGTGACCTAGGGAACAGGGAAGTACTTTCCTCACAGACACTCGGGGGACAGTTGTCAGCCTCCTGCCTTGTTCAGAGCATGACCCCTCTTGCAACCAGATACCGGTAACTACACCAATCACCCCTGCTCCTCTAAGACTGTAGCACAGAGCCTGTACCATACACTTGATGACCAACTACCTGGACACCTGAGCTGAATCCATACAAGAAAAGTGAATGAATTCCTTTGCTCAAATACGTGATAACAGCTCTAGCCATCCAGTGACAGGATGTTAGAACTTCAAAGGTGAAAATAATCAAGCTAGCACACGCATGCAGCCTATTTGTGCATATCAAAACAAAACAAAGCAAGAAGCTAAGATACAGTATGCAAACATAAAATAAACTAATACAACAACTTGTAGATTGCTCAGAGACAACAGTCACTGATCACTTCAACAAAGAATCAAGGGATCTTCTGGATGAAGATGCATTCCTGAAATTACCAGATGCAGAATACGAAAGATTAATACACAGAACTCTTCAAGACATCAGGAATGAGATCACGAAGGAGATCAGACAATACACAGAACAAGCCAAGGAATACACAGATAAAGCAGTTGAAGAAATTAAAACGGTTATTCAAGAACATAATGTAAAATTTAATAAGCTGCAAGAATCCACAGAGAGACAGCAATGAGAAATTCAGAAAATTAACAATGAAATTACAGTATTAGATAACTCGATAGAAGGTCAGAGGAGAAAAACTGAGCAAGTAGAAGCCAGAATTGGTGAGACTGAAGATAAAGCACTTGGCACCAGTATATTTGAAGAAAAATCAGGTAAAAGAATTTTAAAAAATGAAGAAAGCCTAAGAATCACATGAGACTCTATCAAGAGAAAAAACCTACAAGTGATTGGAGTACCAGAACAGGGAGGGATAACAGAAAATACAGAGAGAATTGTTAAAGATTTGTGGCAAAAAACTTCCCTGATATCATGAAAGATGAGAAGATATCTATCCAAGATGCTCATTGAACTCCACATAAGGTAGATCTTAAAAGAATGTCACCAAGACATATTATTATCAAACTTGTCAAAACCAAAGATAGAGAATTTTAAGAGCAGCTAGGCATAAATCAAAAGTCACCTACAAAGGAGAGTCAATAAGAATAAGCTGGAGCTACTCAGCAGAAACCATTCAGGCAAGAGGGCAATGGGATGACTTATATAAAGCATTGAAGGGAAAAAAAATTGTCAGCCAAGAATCATGTATCCAGCAAAAGTGTCTCTCAAATATGAAGGCTAAATTAGGACATTTCCAGATAAACTGAAGTTTAGGGAATTCGTAAAAACCAAACCAAAACTACAAGACATACTAAAGGGAGTTCTGTGGTTAGAAAGCCAATAATATCAGATATCAACCCAAGACTAGAACACTGGACAGAGCAATCAGATGTCAACCCAGATAGGGAAATCACAAAAACAAATCAAGATTAAAAAAACACTAAAAACAGGGAAACAGCGATGTCATTATATAAAAGAACACAACATTAAAACAATAAAGAGGGGCTAAGAAGTGTACAAAAAAAAAAAAAATTTTTTTTTTTTTAAGAAGTGTAGTCATACCTCTTTCATATAGAGAGGAAGACAAGGCAATATGAGGAAATAAAAGTTAGGTTTAAACTTAGAAAAATAGGGATAAATATTGAGGTAAACACAAAGGAGACTAACAATCCTACTCTTCTTCTGTTGTCAATCAAAAGATAGGAAAGAAGATATATTAAGGAAGGAGAAGGTGAGGAATATGGGCTAATCTTCTTATTCTCTAGATTTTCAAGAGCAGAATAAAGCATTTACTTGCTGACAAAAGAACAAAAACAAAACAAAACCAAAAAAAAAAATGCTCTTGTAGGATGTTGTCACTCAGATTCATTAGTAAATTCCCAGGATCCAGACCCCACATGTAGCATCCCGTGGCCACTAACTGTAATTATGTCAAAGTGAGATAGATAGTGCCACAATTATAATAGGAGACTTCAACACACCACATTGTTCATAAATAGTAAGGTAGCCACAAAGGAGACTAACAATCCTACTCATCAAAATAAAATACAAGAAAAAAATAGAGACTCAGAAGAATCTAAATCAACAACAATGAATATGAGGAAAAGATAATATATAAAGATAAACTACTCAGCACAAAAAATTAAGTGGGAAAAAGAAACTGTCAACAACACACAAAAAAAGACGTCAAAATGACAGCACTAAACTCATGTTGTTGTTGTTAGGTGCCGTCGAGTTGGTGCCGACTTATAGGAACCCTATGCACAACGGAACGAAACACTGCCCGGTCCTGCGCCATCCTTAGGATCGTTGTTATGCTCGAGTTCATTGTTGCAGCCACTGTGTCAATTCACCTCATTGAGGGTCTTCCTCCTTCTCCAGGAACTGATCCCTTGTGACAACATGTCCAAAGTATGTAAGACGCAGTCTCGCCACCCTTGCTTCTAAGAAGCATTGTGGCTACAATTCTTCCAAGACAGACTTGTTCATTCTTTTGGCAGTCCGTGGTATATTCGATATTCTTCGCCAACACCACAATTCAAAGGCATCAACTCTTCTTCAGTCTTCCTTATTCATTGTCCAGCTTTCACATGCATATGATGTGATTGAAAATACCATGGCTTGGGTCAGGTGCACCTTAGCCTTCGTGGTGACAACTTTGCTCTTCAACACTTTGAAGAGGTCCTTTGCGGCAGATTTACCCAATGCAATGCATCTTTTGATTTCTTGACTGCTGCTTTCATGGCTGTTGGTTGTGGATCCAAGTAAAATGAAACCCTTGACAACTTCAATCTTTTCTCCATTTATCATGATGTTGCTCATTGGTCCAGTTGTGAGGAATTTTGTTTTCTTTAGGTTGAGGTGCAGTCCATGCTGAAGGCTGTGGTCTTTGATCTTCATTAGTAAGTGCTTCAAGTCCTCTTCACTTTCAGCAAGCAAGGTTGTGTCATCTGCATAACGCTGGTTGTTAATGACTCTTCCTCCAATCCTGATGCCCTGTTTTTCTTCACAATATCCAGCTTCTCGTGTTATTTGCTCAGCATACATATTAAAGAGGTATGGTGAAAGAATACAACCCTGATGCATGCCTTTCCTGACTTTAAACCAATCAGTATCCCCTTGTTCTGTCTGAACAACTGCCTCTTGATCTATGTAAAGGTTCCTCATGAGCACAATTAAGTGTTCTGGAATTCCCATTCTTCGCAATGTTACCCATGGTTTGTTATGATCCACACAGTCCAATGCCTTTGCATAGTCAATGAAACACAGGTAAACATCCTTCTGGTATTCTCTGCTTTCAGCCAGGATCCATCTGACATCAGCAATGATATCTCTGGTTCCACGTACTCTCCTGAAACCGGCCTGAATTTCTGGCAATTCCCTGCCAATATACGCTGCAGCCGTTTTTGAATGATCTTCAGCAAAGTTTTGCTTGTGTGTGATATTAATGATACTGTTCTATAATTTATACATTTGGTTGGATTGCCTTTTTTGGGAATAGGCATAAATATGGATCTCTTCTGGTCAGTTGAGCAGGAAGCTGTCTTCTATATTTCTTACTATACATGAGTGAGCACCTCCAATGATGCATCTGTTCGTTGAAACATCTCAATTGATATTGCATCAATTCCTGGAGCCTTGTTTTTCACCAATGCCTTCAGAGCAGCTTGGACTTCTTCCTTCAGTACCATCGGCTCCTGATCATATGCTACCTCTTGAAATGGTTGAATATTGACTAATTCTTTTTGGTATGATGACTCTGTGTATTCCTTCCATCTTCTTTCGATGCTTCCTGCGTCATTTAATATTTTCCCCATAGAATCCTTCACCATTGCAACTCGAGGCTTGAATTTTTTCTTCAGTTCTTTCAGCTTGAGAAATGCTGACAGTGTTATTCCCTTTTGGTTTTCCATCCCCAGCTCTTTGCACATGTTATTATGATACTTTACTTTGTCTTCTCAGGAGGCCCTTTGAAATCTTCTGTTCAGTTCTTTTACTTTATCAATTCTTCCTTTTGCTTTAGCTGCTCGACGCTCAAGAGCAAGTTTCAGAGTCTCCACTGACATCCATCTTGGTCTTTTCTTTCTTTCCTGTCTTTTCAGTGACCTCTTGCTTTCTTCATAGATGATGTCCTTGATGTCATTCCACAACTCATCTGGTCTTTGGTCACTAGTGTTCAATGCATCAAATCTATTCTTGAGATGGTCTCTAAATTCAGGTGGGATATACTCAAGGTCATATTTTGGCTCTCGTGGACTTGCTCTGATTTTCTTCAGTTTCAGCTTGAACTTGCATATGAGCAATTGATGGTCTGTTCCACAGTCGGCCCCTGGCCTTGTTCTGACTGATGATATTGAGCTTTTCCGTCGTCTCTTTCCACAGATGTAGTCAATTTGATTTCTGTGTGTTCCATCTGACAAGGTCCATATGTATAGTCACCGTTTATGTTGGTGAAAGAAGGTATTTGCAATGAAGAAGTCGTTGGTCTTGCAAAATTCTATCATTTGATCTCCAGCATTGTTTCTACCACCAAGGCCATATTTTCAAATTACTGAACCTTCTTCTTCGTTTCCAACTTTTGCATTCCAATCACCAGTAATTATCAATGCATCTTGATTGCATGTTCAATCAATTCCAGACTGCAACAGCTGATGAAAAGCTTCTATTTCTTGATCTTTGGCCCTAGTGGTTGGGTGTGTGAATTTGAATAATAGTTGTATTAACTGGTCTTCCTTGTAGCCGTATGGATATTTTCCTATCACTGACAACAATGTTCTTTAGGGTAGATCTTGAAACGTTCTTTTTGACAATGAATGCAACATTATTCCTCTTCAAGTTGTCATTCCCAGCATGTAGACTATATGATTGTCCAATTCAAAATGGCCAATACCAGTCCATTTCAGCTCATTAATGCCTAGGATATCAAGGTTTATGTGTTCCATTTCATTTTTGATGATTTCCAATTTTCCTAGATTCATACTTCGTAAATTCCAGGTTCTGATTGTTAATGGATGTTTGCAGCTGTTTCTTCTCATTTTGAGTAATGCCACATCAGCAAATGAAGGTCCCGAAAACTTTACTCCATCCACATCATTAAGGTTGACTCTACTTTGAGGAGGCAGCTCTTCCCCAGTCATCTTTTGAGTGCCTCCCAACCTGGGGTGATCATCTTCCAGCACTATATCAGACAATGTTCCACTGCTATTCATAAGGTTTTCACTGGCTAATGCTTTACAGAAGTAGACTGCCGGGTCCTTCTTCCTGTCTGTCTTAGTCCGGAAGCTCAGCTGAAATCTATCCTCCATGGGTGACCCTGCTGGTATCTGAATACTGGTGGCATAGCTTCCAGCATCACAGCAACATGCAAGCCTCCATAGTATGACAAACTGACAGACACATGGGGGACTAAACTCATACCTATCCATAATTACACTGAATATAAATGGACTAAATGCATCAGTAAAGAGCCAATTAGTGGCAGAATGGTTTAAAAAAATCTGTCTATACGCCACCTACAAGAGACACACCTTAGACTTAGAGATACAAAGAAACTGAAACTCAAAGGATGGAAAAAATATGTCAGGCAAACAACAATCCAAAAAGAGCAGGAGTGGCAATATTAATTTCTCATAAAATACACTTTAAAGTTAAATCCACCACAAAGGATGGATAATGAAGGACACTATATAATGATTAAAGGGACAATATACCAGGAGGATAAAACCATATTAAATAATATGCACCCAATGACAGGGCTGCAAGATACATAAAACAAACTGTAACAGCTTTGAAAAGTGAGATTGATAGTGCCACAATTATAGTAGGAGACTTCAACACACCACTTTTGGTGAAGGACAGAACATCCAGAAAGAAGCTCAATAAAGCTATGGAAGACCTAAATGCCACAATCAACCAACTTGACCTCATAGACTTATACAGAACACTCCACCCAATAGCAGCCAAGCATACTTTCATTTCTACTACCCATGGAACACTCTCTAGAATAGACCACATATTATGTCATAAAGCAAGCCTTAGCAGAATCCAAAACATCAAAATATTACAAAGCATCTTCTGTGACCATAAGGCCATAAAAGTAGAAATCAATAACAGAAAAAGCAGGGAAAATAACTCAGACATTTGGAAACTGAACAATACGCTGCTCAAAAACGAGTGAGTCAGAGAAGACATCAAGGATAGAATAAAGAAATTCATAGAATCCAATGAGAATGAAAACACTTCCTATCAGAACCTTTGGGACACAGCTAAAGCAGTGCTCCGATGTCAATTTATATCAGTAACTGCACACAAAAAAAGAAGGGCCAAAATCAAAGAATTATCTGTACAACTTGAACAATAGAGACGAACGAAAGAAACTGTCAGGCGTCAGAAAGAAGCAAATAATAAAAATCAGAGCAGTATTAAATGAACTAGAGAACAGAAAAACAATTGAAAGAGTTAACAAGATCAAAAGCTGGTTCTTTGAAAAAAATTAACAAAAGAGATAAACCATTGGCTACCTGACAAAAGAAAAATAGGAGAGGAAGCAAATAACCCAAATAAGAAATGGGATGGGTGATACTACAACAGCCCCAACTGAAATTAAAAGAATCGTATCAGATTACTATGAAAAATTGAACTCTAAGAACTTTGAAAACCTAGAAGAAATGGATGAATTTCTAGAAATACACTACCTACCTAATCTAATACAAACAGAGGTAGAACAACTAAATAGACCCATAACAAAAAAAGAGATTGAAAAGGTAATTAAAAAACTCCCAACAAAAAAAAGCCCTGGCCCGGACGGCTTCAATGGAGAGTTCTAACAAACTTTCAGAGAAGAATTAACACCATTACTACTAAAGATATTTCATAGCATAGAAAAGGACGGAATACTTCAACACTCATTCTATGAAGCCAGCATATCCCTTATACCAAAACCAGATAAAGACACCACAAAAAAGAAAGTTACAGACCTATGTTCCTCATGAACTTAGATGAAGAAATCTTCAAAAAATTCTAGCGAATAGAATTCAACAACATATCAAAAAAATAATCCACCACAGCCAAGTGGAATTCATACCAGGTATGCAGAGATGGTTCAACATTAGAAAAACAATTAATGTATTCCATCACATAAATAAAACAAAAGATAAGAATCATATGACTTTATCAACTGGTGCAGAAAAGGGATTTGACAAAGTTCAACACCGATTCATGATAAAAACTCTCAGCAAAATAGGAATAGAAGGAAAATTCCTCAACATAAAAAAGGGCATTTATACAAAGCTAACAGCCAACATCATCCTAAATGGAGAGAGTCTGAAAGCATTCACCTTGAGATCAGGAACCCCACACAAGGATGGCCTTTATCACCACTATCATTCAACATTTTGCTGGAGGTCCTAGCGAGAGCAATTAGGCTAGAGTAAGAAATAAAGTACATCCAGATTGGTAAGGAAGAAGTAAAAGTATCTCTATTTGCAGATCACACGATTTTATACGCAGAAAACCCTAAAGAATCCTCAAGAAAACTACTGAAACTAAGAGTTCAGCAGAATATCAAGATACAAGGTAAACATACGAAACGCAGTTGGATTCCTCTACACCAACAAAAAGAACATCGAAGAGGAAATCACCAAATCAATACCATTACAGTAGCCCCCAAAGAGATTAAATACTTAGGAATAAAACTTACCTGAGATGTAAAAGACCTATACAAAGAAAACTACAAGATGCTACTGCAAGAAACCAAAAGAGATCTACATAAGTGGAAAACACACCTTGCTCATGGATAGGAAGACTTAACATTGTAAAAATGTCTGTTCTGCCAAAAGTGATCTATAGGTACAATGCAATTCTGATCCAAATTCTAATGACATTTTTTAATGAGATGGAGAAACAAATCACCAACTTTGTATGGAAGGGAAAGAGGCCCCGGATAAGTAAAGCCTTACTGAAAAAGAAGAACAAAGTGGTAGGCTCACTCTACCTGACTTTAGAACCTATTATACTGTCACAGTAGCCAAAACAGCCTGGTGCTGGTACAACAACAGATACATAGACCAATGGAACAGAATTGAGAATCCAGACATAAATCCATCTGCTATGAGCAGCTGATATTTGACAAAGGCCGAAAGTTGGTTAAATGGGGAAAAGACAGTCTCTTTAACAAATGGTGCTGGCATAACTGGATATCATCTGCAAAAAAAATGAAACAAGACCCATACTCCACTCCATGCACAAAAACTAACTCAAAATGGATCAAAGACCTAAATATAAAATCTAAAACGATAAAGATCATGGAAGAAAAAATAGGGACAATGCTAGGAGCCCTAATACATGGCATAAATAGTATACAAAAATTACGAACAATGCACAAATGCCAGAAGAGAACCTACATAACTGCGAGCTCCTAAAAATCAAACACTGATGTTCACCCAAACACTTCAACAAGAGTAAAAGATTACCTAAAGATTGGGAAAAGGTTTTAGCTATGACATCTGAGATCAGCATCCAATCTCTAAAATCTACACGATATTGCAAAAACTCAACTACAAAAAGACAAATAATCCAATTAAGACATGGGCAAAGGATACGAACAGGCACTTCACTAAAGAAGACATTCAGGTAGCTAACATACATGAGGAAATGCTCACGATCATTAGCCATTAGAGAAATGCAAATCAAAACTACAGTGAGATTCCATCTCACTCCAACAAAGCTACCATTAATCCAAAAACATAAAATAATAATTGTTGGAGAGGTTGTGGAGGGACTGGAACACTTATACACTGCTGGTGGGAATGTAAAATGGTATAGCCACTTTGGAAATTGATTTGGTGCTTTCTTAAAAAACTAGAAATAGAACTAACATATGATCCTTAATCCCACCCCTTGGAATATATCCTAGAGAAATAAGAGCCTTTACACGAACAGAACAGAAAGACAAATGTTCTTTGCAGCACTGTTTACAATAGCAAAAAGATGGAAGCAAGCAAGGTGCCCATCAATGGATGAATGGATAAATAAATTATAGTATATTCACACAGCGGAATACCATGCATCGATAAGGAATAATGATGAATCCGTGAAACATTTCATAACATGGAGGAATCTGGAAGGCATTATGCTGAGTGAAATTAGTCAGCTGCAAAATGACAAATATTATATAAGAACACTATTATAAGAACTCGAAAAATAGTTTAAATAGAGAAGAAAATATTCTTTGATGGTTACAAGACTGGGGGGGGATTGAGAGAGAGGGGTATTCACTAAATAGATAGTAGACAAGGACTATATTAGGTGAAGGAAAAGACAACACACAATACAGGAGAGGTCAGCACAACTGGAATAAACCAAAAGCAAAGAAGATTCCTGAATAAACTGAACACTTCAAAGACCAGGGCAGTAGGGGCAGGAGTTTGGGGACCATGGCTTCAGGAGACATCTAGGTCAATTTGCATAATAAAATCTATTAAGAAAACATTCTGCATCCCACTTTGGAGAGTGGTGTCTGGGGTCTTCAACGTTAGCAAGTGGCCATCTAAGGTGCATCAACTGGTCTCAACCCACCAGGAGCAAAAGAGAATGAAGATCACCAAAGACACAAGGTAACTATGAACCAAAGAGACAGAAAGAGCCACATAAACCAGAGACTACATCAGCCTGAAACCAGAAGAACTAGATGGTGCCCGGCTGCAAATGATGACTGCCCGGATGGGAAACACAACAGAGAACCCCTGAGGGAGCAGGAGAACCGTGGGATGCAGACCCCAAATTTTGATAAAAAGACCAAACTTAATGGCCTGGCTGAGACTAGAAGGAACCTGGAGGTAATGGTCCCCAGACCTTCTGTTTGCCCAAGAGAGGAACCATTCCCAAAGCCAACTCTTCAGATAGGGTTTGGATTGGACTATGAGATAGAAAATGATACTGGTGAAGAGTGAGCTTCTTGGATCAAGCAGACACGTGAGACTGCATGGGCAGCTCCTGTCTGGAGGGGAGATGAGAGGGCAGAGGGATTCAGAAGCTAGCTGAATGGACACAAAAATAATAGAGAAAAGAAGTGTGCAGTCTCGTTAAGGGGAGAGCCACTAGAAGTATATAGCAAGGTGTATATATATTTTTGTTTGAGAGACTGACTTGATTTGTAAACTTTCACTTAAAGCACAATAAAATTTTAAAAATAAAGAAAAAAATCAATATTAACAGGAGTTTGGAAGAAGCTGATTCCAACTTTCATGCATGATTTTGAGGGGCTCAAGATTTTAGTGGACGAAGTAACCGTAGATGTGTTAGAAATAGCAAGAGAACTAAAATTAGAAGCAGAGCCTGAAGATGTGCCTGAACTGCTGCAATCTCATTATAAAATTTTAATGGATGAGGAGTTGCTTCTTACGGATAAGCAAAGAAAGCGGTTCCTTGAGATGGCATTTACTCTTGGTGAAGACACTGTGAATACTGTTTTATCTTCAGTCTCACTAATTCTGGCTTCCACTTCCACAAATCTGCTCCTTTGACTTTCTATTGAGTTATCTAATTCTGTAATTTTATCATTAATCTTCTGAATTTCTGATTGCTGTTTTTATGTGGATTCTTGCAGCTTACTAAATTTTACATTATGTTTTTGAATAACCTTTTAATTTCTTTAATTTTTCTGTGTGTTCCTTGGCTTGTTCTGCATATTGCCTGATCTCCTTCCTGATGTCTTGAAGATTTCTATATATTAATCTTTTATATTCTTATATTCTGCACCTGGTAATTCCAGGAAGGTATTTTCATCCAGACGATTCCTTGATTCTTTGTTTTGAGATCTTGTTCAAGTCATCATGGTCTGCTTCTTTATATGATTTGATATTAACTGTTGTCCCTGAGCAATCTACAAGTATTGTATTAGTTTATTTTATGTTTTCATACTGTATCCTAGCTTCTTGCTTTGTTTTGTTTTGATATGCCAGATAGGTTGGTTGTGTGAGCTGGATTGATTATTTTCACCTTTGAAGCTCTAACATCCTGTCACTGGATGCCTAGAGCTGTTATCAGGTATATGAGCCTAGGAATCCACTCACTTTTCTTGTGTGGATTCAGCTCATGTGTCCAGGTAGTTGGTCATCAAGTGTGTGGTACAGGCTCTGTGATACGGTCTTAGAGAGGCAGGGGTGATTGGTATAGGTACAGGTATCTGGTTGCAGCAGAGGGTCATGCTCTGAACAAGGCAGGGGGATGACAAATGTCCCCCGAGTGTCTGTGAGGAAAGCACATCCCTGTTCCCTAGAGTGTACAGGTGGGTAGGTTCTGCAGATGGACCATATGCACCCAGTGGTTTTGGTTGTAAGGGCTGGGAGGTACCAGTTATCCTTGGACCCCCGTTGCAGGTGGCTTGGTGACCTGAGTAGAGCCACCAGTCCTTAGACCCCTGATGTGGGTAGGTGAGGGCCCTGCTTAATAGGCAAAATGGTGTCAAACATCAAATGTCTGCCTCTCCACCACTCAGCTGAAACAGTTGTTGTAGTCTGCCAACAAGGGCCTATTCTCCTGAAATAGGCCCACACAGGTCCATGCAGGGGTAAAGGTATTCAAAGTCCACAGAACGTTTATACCTGGACAGGAGCCGCTTCTGTCCTGAGCTCCTGAGGTTAGTGGAGCTGGCAGATTATCTTTTCCCCCAATTGTGAATTTATTCCTTCTCCAAGGCTGGGAGCATGGCTCAGATGCTCAGCAGGACCTATCTCAGGCCCAGGGACGTCAACAGCCACTGAATCCAGCTTAGGGGCTGGGGGAGCAGCAAAATATATGCAAGTACTTAGCTTTTGCTGAGAGCGCCGTTCTTCTCTGGTTCTGGAAGTGTGAGTATGCTGTGCGACTGGCTGTTTCTCCCTGAAAAAACTGCAGCTAAATGCTACCATCAGCCAACCTCAGTTGCTCCTGGGAGTGGAGCCTGAGAGTTTCCAGAGATTCAGGTCCTGTAACAACTCTCCGGTTCTGAAATGTCTCTCCCTCCCCCTGCCACTCAGTCTGCTCTGTAACTTTTCCTTTGATGTTCAGGGCTCCTAGCTTGTCATAAATATGTTTCACTTGTTTTTTCAGGTCTTCGTTGTAAGAGGGATCACCAGAAGTGTCTGACTACTCCACCATCTTGGCCCCATGGAGTCAATCTCCAATGTTGATATTTTGACCTCCTCCCTTGAATCACAAATATTCTTCTTATTTTTTTTTTTTATTTTTTATTGTGCTTTAAGTGAAAGTTTACAAATCAAGTCAGTCTCTCACACAAAAACCCATATACACCTTGCTACACACTCACAATTACTCTCCACCTAATGAAACAACCCACTCTCTCCCTCCACTCTCTCTTTTCATGTCCATTTCCCCAGCTTCTAACCCCCTCCACCCTCTCATCTCCCCTCCAGGCAGGAGATGCCAACATAGTTTCAAGCATACACCTGATCCAAGAAGCTCACTCCTCACCAGCATCCCTCTCCAACCCATTGTCCAGTCCAACCCATGTCTGAAGAGTTGGCTTCGGGAATGGCTCCTGTTCTGGGCCAACAGAAGGTCTGGGGACCATGACCACTGGGGTCCTTCAGGTCTCAGTCAGACCATTAAGTCTGGTCTTGTGAGAATTTGGGGTCTGTTTTTTTTTTTTTTTTATCCCACTGCTCTTCTGCTCCCTCAGGGGTTCTCTGTTGTGTTTCCCATCCAGGCAGTCATCGGTTGTAGCCAGGCACCATCTAGTTCTTCTGGTCTCAAGATGATGTAGTCTCTGGTTTATGTAGCCCTTTCTGTCTCATGGGCTCATAATCACCTTGTGTCCTTGGTGTTCTTCATTCTCATTTGATCCAGGAGGATTGAGACCAATTGATGCATCTTAGATGGCTGCTTGCTAGCGTTTAAGACCCCAGACGCCACTCTTGAAAGTGGGATGCAGAATGTTTTCTTCATAGATTTTATTATGCCAATTGACTTAGATGTCCCCTGAAGGCATGGTCCCCAGACCCCTGCCCCTGCTACGCCGGCCTTCGAAGCATTCAGTTTATTCAGGAAACTTCTTCGCTTTTGGTTCAGTACAATTGTTCTAACCTCCCCTGTATTGTGTGCTGTCTTTCCCTTCACCTAAAGTAGTTCTTATCTACTATCTAATTAGTGGATGCCCCTCTTCCACCCTCCCTCCCTCCCCCCTCTTGCAACCACAAAAGAGTGTTTTCTTCTCAGTTTAAACTGTTTCTCAAGTTCATATAATAGTGGTCTTATACATATTTGTCCTTTTGCAACTGACTAATTTCACTCAGCATAATGCCTTCCAGGTTCCTCCATGTTATGAAATGTTTCACAGGTTCCTCACTGTTCTTTACTGATGTGTAGTATTCCATTGTGTGAATATGCCATAATTTATTTATCTATTCATCCATTGATGGGCACCTTGGTTGCTTCCATCTTTTTGCTATTGTAAACAGTGCTGCAATAAACTTGGGTGTGCATATATCTGTTTGTGTAAAGGCTCTTATTTCTCTAGGATATATTCTAAGGAGTGGGATTGCTGGATCCTATGGAGTTCTATGTCCAGCTTTTTAAGGAAGTGCCAAATCGATTTCCAAAGTGGTTGTACCATTTGACATTCCCACCAGCACTGTAGAAGTGTTCCAATCTCTCCACAGCCTCTCCAACATTTATTATTTTGTGTTTTTTTGGATTAATGCCAGCCTTGTTGGAGTGAGATGAAATCTCATTGTAGTTTCGATCTGCATTTCTCCAATGGCTAATGATTGTGAACATTTCCTCATATATCTGTTAGCTACCTGAATGTCTTCTTTAGTGAAGTACCTGTTCATATCCTTCGCCCATTTTTTAATTGGGTTGTCTTTTTGCAGTTGAGTTTTTGCAGTATCATGTAGATTTTAGAGATCAGGTGCTGATCAGAAATGTCATAGCTAAAAACTTTTTCCCAGTCTGTAGGAAGTCTTTTTACTTTGTGGTGAAGTCTTTGGATGAGCATAGGTGTTTGATTTTTAGGAGCTCCCAGTTATCTAGTTTTTCTTCTATGTTCTTTATAATGCTTTGTATACTGTTTATGTCATGTATTAGGGCTCCTAACTTTTCCCCTATTTTTTCTTCCATGATCTTTATCGTTTTAGACTTTATATTTAGGTCTTTGATCCATTTTAAGTTAGTTTTTGTGCATGGGGTGAGGAATAGGTCTTGTTTCTTTTTTTTGCAGATGGATATCCAGTTATGTGAGCACCGTTTGTTAAAAAAAACTGTCTTTTCCCCATTAATTGTTTTGGGGTCTTTGTCAAATATCAACTGCTCATATGTGGATGGATTTATGTCTGGATTCTCAATTCTGTTCCATTGGTCCATGTACCTGTTGTTGTGCCAGTACCAGGCTGTTTTGACTACTGTGGTGATATAAAAGGTTCTAAAATTAGGTAAAGTAAGGCCTCCCACTTTGTTCTTCTTTTTCAGTAAGGCTTTACTTATCCGGGGCCTCTTTCCCTTTCATATGAAATTGGTGATTTGTTTCTCCATCTCATTAAAGAATGTCATTGGGATTTGGATCGGAATTGCATTAAATGTATAGATCGCTTTTGGTAGAATAGACATTTTTATAATGTTAAGTCTTCCTATCCATGAGCAATGTATGTTCTTCCACTTTTGTAAGTCTCTTTTGGTTTCTTGCAGAAGTGTACTGTAGTTTTCTTTATATAAGTCTTTTACATCTCTGGTAAGATTTATTCCTAAGTATTTTATCTTCTTGGGGGCCACTGTAAATGGCACTGAATTGGTGATTTCCTCTTTGATGTTCTTTTTTTTGGTGTAGAGGAATCAAACTGATTTTTGTGTGTTTATCTTATATTCCGATACTCTGCTGAACTCTTCTATTAGTTTCAGTAGTTTTCTTGAGGATTCCTTAAGGTTTTCTGTGTATAAGATCATGTCATCTGCAAATAGGGATACTTTTAATTCCTCCTTGCCAATCTGGGTGCGCTTTATTTCTTTATCTAGCCTAATTGCTCTGGCTAGGACTTCCAGCATGATGTTGAATAAGAGTGGTGATAAAGGGCATCCTTGTCTGGTTCCTGATCTCAGTGGGAATGTTTTCAGGCTCTCTCCATTTAGGGTGATGTTGGCTGTTGGCTTTGTATAAATGCCCTTTATTATGTTCAGGAATTTTCCTTCTATTCCTGTTTTGCTAAGAGTTTTTATCATGAATGAACATTGAGCTTTGTCAAATGCCTTTTCTGCATCAATTGATAAAATCATGTGATTCTTGTCTTTTGTTTTATTTATGTGGTGGATTACATTAATTGTTTTTTGTAATGTCAAACCATCCCTGCCTGGTATGAATCCCACTTGGTCATGGTGAATTATTTTTTTGATATGTTTTTGAATTCTATTGGCTAGAATTTTGTAGAGGATTTTTGCATTTACATTCATGAGGGATATAGGTCTATAATTTTCTTTTCTTGTGGTGTCTTTACCTGGTTTTGGTATCAGGGATATACTGGCATCATAGAATGAGTTTGGTAGTTTTCCGTCCTTTTCTATTATCTGAAATACCTTTAGTAGTTGTGGTGTTAACTGTTCTCTGAAAGTTTGGTAGAACTCTGCAGTGAAGCCATCCGGACCAGGGCTTTTTTTTTTTTGTTGGGAGTTTTTTGATTACCTTTTCAATCTCTTCTTTTGTTATGGGTCTATTTAGTTGTTCTATTTCTGTTTGTGTTAGGTTAGGTAGGTAGTGTGTTTCTAGGAATCCTTCCATTTCTTCTAGGTTTTCAAATTTGTTTGAGTATAGTTTTCCATATTAATCTGGTATGATTCTTTTCATCTCAGTTGGGTCTGTTGTAATATCACCCCTCTCACTTCTTATTCGGTTATTTGCTTCCTCTCCTGTTTTTCTTTTGTCAGTTTGGCCAGTGGTTTATCAATTTTGTTGATTTTTTCAAAAAAATCAGCTTTTGATCTTGTTAATTCTTCCAATTGTTTTTCTGTTTTCTATTTCATTTAGTTCAGCTCTAATTTTTATTATTGGTTTTCTTCTGGTGCCTGTGGGTTTCTTTTGTTGCTCTCTTTTTATTTGTTCAAGTTGTAGGGATAATTCTTTGATTTTGGCCCTTTCTTCTTTTTGGATGTGTGCATTTATTGATTTTAATTGGTCTCTGAGCACCGCTTTTGCTGTGTCCCAAAGGTTTTGATAAGAAGTGTTTTCATTCTCATTGGATTCTCTGAATTTCTTTATTCCATTCTTAATGTCTTCTATAATCCAGTCTTTCTTGAGCAGGGTATTGTTCAGTTTCTAAGTGTTTGATTCCTTTTCCTTGCTTTTTCTGTTATTGATTTCCACTTTCATGGCCTTATGTTCAGAGAAGATGCTTTGTAATATTTCAATGTTTTGGATTCTGTTAAGGCTTGCTTTATGACCTAATATGTGGTCTATTCTCAAGAATGTTCCATGTGCACTAGAAAAGAAACTATGCTTGGCTGCTGTTGGGTGGAGTGTTCTGTATATATGTACGAGGTCAAGTTGGTTGATTGTGGCATTTATGTCTTCTGTGTCTTTATTAAGCTTCTTTCTGGATGTCCTGTCCTTCACCAAAAGTGGTGTGTTAAAGTCTCCTACTATTATTGTGGAGCTGTCTATCTCACTTTTGAATGCTGATAGAGTTTGTTTTCTGTATCTTGCAGCCCTGTCATTGGGTGCATAAATATTTTAATATGGTTATATCTTCTTGGTGTATTGTCCGTTTAATCATTATATAGTGTCCTTCCTTATCCCTTCTGATGGATTTAACTTTAAAGTCTATTTTGTCAGAAATTAATATTGTCACTCCTGCTTTTTTTTGGTTGTTGTTTGCTTGATATATTTTTTTCCATCTTTTGAATTTTAGTTTGTGTCTCTAAATCTAAGGTGTGTCTCTTGTAGATAGCATATAGATGGATCTTGTTTTTTAATCCATTCTGCCACCCTCTGTCTCTTTATTGGCGCATTTAGTCCATTTACCTTCAGGGTAATCATGGATAGGTATGAATTTAGTGCTATCATTTTGATGTCTTTTTTTGTGTGTTGACAGTTTCTTTTCCCCACTTGATTTTATGTGCTGAGTAGATTTTCTTTATATATTGTCCTTTCCTCATATTTGTTGTTGATTTTGTTTCTGCTAAGTCTGTATTTTTCTCTTGTGTTTTATTTTGATGAGTAGGATAGTTTGTCTCCATTGTGGTTACCTTATTATTTTTCTAAATTTAAAACTAACTTTTATTTCTTTGTATCGCCGTATCTTCCTCTCCATATGGAAGGTGTATGATTACATTTTTTAGTCCCTCTTTATTATTTGAATGTTGTCTTTTTTATAGACTAACATTGCTGTTACCTTGTTTTGGGCTTTTTTTTTTTTAAAATAATCTTGCTTTGTTTTTTTGGATTTCCCTGTCTGGATTGACTTCCGGCTGCTCTGCCCAGTGTTCTAGTCTTGGGTTGATACCTGATATTATTGATTTTCTAATCAAAGAACTCCCTTTAGTATTTCTTGTAGTTTTGGTTTGGTTTTTACAAATTCCCTGAACTTGTGTATATCTGGAAATGTCTTAATTTCACCTTCGTATTCAAGAGACAGTTTTGATGGATATATGATTCTTGGCAGGCAATTTTTTTCCTTCAATTTTTTAAATATGTCATCCCATTGCCTTCTTGCCTGCGTACTTTCCGCCGAGTAGTCTGAGCTTAATCTTATTGGCTCTCCTTTGTCGGTGACTTTTCGTTTATCCCTCAGTGCTCTTATAATTCCCTCTTTATCTTTGGTTTTTGCAAGTTTGATTATAATATCTCTGGGTGACTTTCTTTTAAGATCTACCTTCTGTGGAGTTCGATGAGCATCTTGGATAGATATCTTCTCATCTTTCACAATATCAGGGAAGTTTTCTGCCAACAAATCTTCAACAATTTTCTCTGTATTTTCTGTTATCCCACCCTGTTCTGGTACTCCAATCACTCATAGGTTACTTCTCTTGATAAAGTCCCATATGATTCTTAAGGTTTCTTCATTTTTTAAAATTCTTTTATCTGATTTTTCTTCAGATATGTTAGCGCCAAGTGATTTTTCTTTGAGTTCAGAAATTCTAGCTTCTACTTGCTCAATTATGCTCCTCTGACTTTCTATTGAGTTATCTAATTCTGTAATTTTAGTCTTCTGAATTTCTGATTGCTGTCTGTGGATTTTTCCAGCTTATTAAACTTTTCTTTATGTCCGTGAATAATCTTTCTAATTTCTTCAGTTGCTTTATCTGGAATCACAAATATTCTTAATGGCATCTAGAATGGAGAATCCTTTGTAGAAGGTTTTCAGTTTTACTTGGCCCAGATCTATCAGAGGAATCACTATCTATGACAGCTATAGCCTTACAAGATGTATTTCTTAAATAATAAAACTTGAAAGTTGAAATTACTCTTTGATTCGTGGACATTGTGTTAGCAGGCATAAAAACATTAATGTCCTTGTACATCTCCATAGGAGCTCCTGGGTGACCAGGTGTATTGTCAATAAGCAGTAATAGTTTGAAAGGAATTTTTTTTTTTTTTTTTTCTGAGCAGTAGGTCTCAACAGTGAGGTTGGAATTTTCAGTAAACCATGTTGTAAACATATGTGTTGTCATCCAGGTTTTGTTGTTCCATTTATAGAGCACAAGCAGAGTAGATTTAGCATACTCCTTAAGGGCTCTAGGAATTTTGGAAAGATAAATGAGCATTGGCTTCAACTTAAAGTCACCAGCTGCCTTAACCCCTAGCAAGAGAGTCCATCTGTCCTTTGAAGTTTTGAAGCCAGGCATTGATTTCTCTCTAGCTATGAAAGTCCTAGATGGCATCTTCTTCCAATATAAGGCTGTTTTGTCTATACTGAAAATCTGTTGTTTAGTGTAGACACCTCCATCAATTATCTTAGCTAGATGACTTGCTGCGGCTTCTACAGCAACACTTTCTGCTTCACCTTGCACTTTTATGTTATGGAGACAACTTATTTCCTTAAACTTCATGAATCAACCTCTGCTAGCTTCAGACTTTTCTTCTGTAGCTTCCTCACCTCTCTCAGCCTTCATAAAATTTAAGAGACTTAGGGCCTTGCTCAGGGTTAGACTTTGATTTAACAGTATGTTGTGGCTCATTTGATCTTCTATCCAGACCCCTAAAACTGCAATAAAACTGCTTTGGTTTCTTATCATCCACGTGTTCACTGGAGTAGGACTTCTAATTTCCTTCAAGAACCTTTCCTTTGCATTCACAATTTGGCTAGCTGTTTGGTGCAAGGGGCCTCACTTTTGGCTTATCTCAGCTTTCAACATGCCTTCCTCACTAAACTTAGTCATTTCTAGTTTTTGTTTTTCAGTGAGAAATGTGTGACTCTTCCTTTCATTTGAACACTTAGAGGCCAATGTAGGGTTATTAATTGGCCTAATTTCAATATAGTTGCATATTAGTGAATAGAGGGAGAGAGATGGGGGAATGGCTGGTTAACGGAGTAGTCAAAACACACACAATATTTATTAAGTTTATCATCTTATATGGGAGTGGTTCTAGCAACCCGAAACAATTACAATAGTAACATCAAAGATCACTAATCACCATAACAGATAAAATAATAATGAAAAAGTTTGAAGTGTTGTGAGAATTACCAAAATGTGACACAGAGACACAAAGTGAGCACATGCTTTTGGAAAAATGGCACCAATAGACTTGCTTCACAGAGGGTTGCCACAAACCATCAATTTGTAAAAAACACAATATCTGCAAAGCACAATAACGCGAAGTGCAATAAAACAAAGTATGCCTGTACACACAAAAGTTTTCTCTTCTTCTTTGGTAATCTCTCCCATAGACCCCTCCCTGTCCCTTCATACTAAGGCAAAAACTGCTCTGTTTTTTCTCCCTATAAATTTGTTCATTTTCTAGGATTTTATAGAAATGGAATTACACATTTCTCAAGCTAAAAGAACTGAAGAAGAAATTCAAACCTTGAGTTGCAACATTGAAGGATTCTATAGGGAAAATATTAAACGACACAGGAAGCATCAAAAGAAAAGGGGAAGGAATTCACAGAGTCACTATACCAAAAAAGAATTGGTCGATGTTCAAACCTTTCAGGAGGTAGCATATGATCAGGAACCAATGATACTGAAGGAAGAAGTCCAAGGTGCACTGAATGCATTGGCAAAAAACAAGGCTTCAGGAATTGATGGAGTATCAATTGAAATGTTTCCACAAAGAGATGCAGCTCTGGAAGTGCTCACTCATCTATGCCAAGAAATTGACAGGTACCTGGCCAACAAACTGGAAGAGATCCATATTTATGCTTATTCCCAAGAAAGGTGTTTCAACCAAATGCAGAAATTATAGAACAATATTGTTAATATCACATGCAAGTACAATTTTGCTGAAGGTTATTCAAAAGTGGCTGCAGCACTCTATCGACAGGGAACAGCCAGAAATTCAAGCCAGGTTCAGAAAGAACTTGGAAACAGGGATATCATTGCTGATGTCAGATGGATCTTGGCTAAAAGCAGATAATACCAGAAAGATGTTTACCTGTGTTTTATTGAGTGTGCAAAGGCATTCATTCAACAGTGTGGATCATAACAACTTATGGATAACTTTGGGAAGAATGGGAATTCCAGAACACTTAATTGTGCCCATAAGGAACCTGTACATAGATCAAGAGGCAATCATTTGAAAAGAGTAAGCAGATACTGCATGGCTTAAAGTCAGAAAAGTTGTGCGTCGGGGTTGTATCCTTTCACCACACCTATTCAACCTGTACGCTGAGCAAATAATCCGAGAAGTTGGACTGTAAGCAGAACGGGGCATCATGACGGAAGGAAGACTCATTAAAAACCTGCCATATGCAGATAACAAAACCTTGCTTGCTGAAAATGAAGAGGACTTGAAACACTAACTGATGAAGATCAAAGTCTACAGCCTTCACTATGGATTACAGCTCAACATAAAGAAAACAAAACACCCTTACATCTGGACCAATAAGCAACATCATGATAAATGGAGAAAAGACTGAAGTTGTCAGGGATTTCATTTTACTTAAGCCACAATGAGCGCCCATGAAAACAGCAGTCAAGAAATGAAACACATTGCATTGGGCAAATCAGCTGCAAAGGACCTCGTTAAAGTGTTAAAAAGCAAAGATGTCACCTTGAAGACTAAGGTGTGCCTGACCCAACGCTTGGTGTTTTCAGTCACCTCATACGCATACAAAAGCTGGACAATGAATAAGGAAGAAGAATTGATTCCTTTGAATTACGGTGTTGGCAAAGATTATTGAATATACCATGGACTGCCAAAAGAAGAAAGAAATCTATCTTCGAAAAATTATAGCCAGAATGCTCCTTAGAAACAAGGACGGCGAGACTATGTCTCACCTAGTTTGGACATTCTATCAGGAGGGATCAGCCCCTGGAGAAGGATATCATGTTTGGTAAAGTCAGCAAAAAAGAGGAAGACCCTCAATGAGATGGATTGACACAGTAGCTGTAAAAATGGGCTCAAGCATAGCAGCGATTATGAAGATGGCGCAGGACCAGGCAGTGTTTTCTTCTGTTGTACATAAGATTTCTAAGGGTAGGTACTGACTCGATGGCACCTAACAACGACAACAGAATTATGCAAGGATCCCAATTCCAGCTCCCCAAAATGTACAAGGTCTGTGGCCTAGGAACTTATCCTTTCATAGGCATTAAGACTCTTTCAGTTACTGTATGTACATCACTCTGTGCATTGTGGGGCATCAAACCCATGTCTTCACTTCGGTATAGATTTTCATTTTTATTACCTAGTGATTTCCTTTTCTTGCCTTCAAACTTGGCTATGGTTTTTATTTCTTTTAAAATATTTTATGTAGTATGTCTATATGTTATATGTTTCAGGTGAGGCAAAGGAGTTTTTTTTTTTGCATTTGCCTTCACCTGCAAATTGACTGAAAACCTTAATCCTTTTTTTTTAATTTAGTTTGGCTATGATTATTCGGGCACCCTGGTGGTGCATTGGTTAAGAACTCGGTTGCTAACCAGAAGTTTGGGAGTTTGAATCCACCAGTGCTCCTTGGAAACCCTATAGGGCAGTTCTGCTCTGTCCTGTAGGATCCGTATGAGTTGAAATTTACTCAATGGCAACGGGGTTTTTTTTTTTTTTTAAAACTATTATTCTAATTCAAAGAATTGCTATTTGAGTAAATACATTTGGCAAGGTGACATTAATAATGTCAAAGTTTTCTTTACTAATTTAGAATAACCAGACCTTTTTCTTACCCCCAAATCCATCTTTGAGAGATTTTTAAATGGTAGCTTTAATGATGTGTCGCTTGAAAACATTGTAAAGCTTTGTTATTCATGTTAAGATATGCTTATCTTTTTGGCATTATGGAAAGTAACACCAGATGAATTTCTAATTCGCTTGTTGCCAGAATCAGAAATGAAAAAAATATTTCGTTAAATATGTCTCCTCTTCTGACTGCTAATGAACTATTGATAATTACAGGTAGAATTATCCTCCTATGTGTAGGTTCTTTTGAATTTGACGTGTTGGTAAAAACATATGTTTTGATGCCTCAATTTTTCTACAACTTCTA
This sequence comes from Elephas maximus indicus, assembly GCF_024166365.1. Taxonomy (NCBI): domain Eukaryota; kingdom Metazoa; phylum Chordata; class Mammalia; order Proboscidea; family Elephantidae; genus Elephas; species Elephas maximus. Next base: position 38,416,799 of record NC_064828.1, on the reverse strand, counting down.
GTCAAATACTTTGGAAATTTAATTTTTACACCATGTTTAACTTCATTTGACCTTCATTTGGCCCAGATACATGATTGCAAACATAGGCAGTGAAATTATATGGCAGTATTTAGTTATAAAGTCATCATTTGGAAAATTGAGAGTATATGTATATTGACTTTGTGATTATTATTAGAATTAAGCCAAAGATTTTTAAATATTATGAAGTAACACATTTTGAGAAATACTGATTTAGGCTCTTATCCAACTGAGGGTAAGAGAATAAGTTTACTAGGAGGGAGCACTGTGTTAGGGGTGAAGCCAGATTATATCAGGGTATTATAAACTCCTTGGATTTGTCCCTGCCCCAGCTCTTAGTGTTGAATTCTCCCTACTTAGTAAGCATACCCTCCAGACTGAGCATCTCTGTCTTAGGGAACCCTTATATAAAATGGTGGGAAGAGTAGTAGCATCATATCGTCAATACCTGCCTAACTTCAGTGAGGATAATGCGAATCAAGATCAGCCCAAGGCTGATCCCTATGACATGGAGGCCACGTATACCTCCACTCCTCAATATTTTAACAGTTCTGACACCAGGTGTCCCTCCCATGGCATTCTCTACTTCTTTTCTCAGTTCATTAATCCCTTGTAATGGCCACCGAGAACTCACAGATCATACTTATAGCTAAGTGGTTTATTAAGGAACGGGATACAGCTCAGGATCAGCATCAACAGGCTACAACTCAGAATCAAGATCAGGAAGAATGCAGGCAAAGTTTCCCTTCTTCAGTGCCGGACAGCTCTCTCAGCTCCTCTCAGCTGTGCAGGTCTCTCTCTCAGGACACACCTCCTCTCAGCCCCCTGAGGACAGGCCTTCTGTTAGCCCCCTGAGGACTGGCTCCTCTTAACCCCCTGAGGACAAGCACCTCTTGGCCCCCTCAGGACTGGCTCCTCTAGGCTCCCTCAGGACTGGTTCTTCTTGGCTGTACTGCTAGGCCCCTTCCAGGCCTGTTGCTGCTGGCTTTGCAGCCAGGCCCCTTCTGGACCTCTTGCTGTTTTCAGCGTTATAGCTGTTGCCCAGTGTTACAGCTCTTTTAGGAGGCTCCTTGCCTTCTCTCTATCTGTTTCTTCTTTCTGCTTTCTTCCTTCTGCTTCTTCTCACTGCTTCTCTTCTTGCTTCTTTCTGTCTGCAAAACATTCGGGGGGCTAGCTGCTCATATCTACAAACTCCTTGCCAATTTCTAAGCATGGCACTCCCACAAGGTCCACAAACTGACCAATCCCCTCTTGGTAGACCACACACACTTCATTTGCGTAGTAGGTGCACCTGGGCTGCAACTCACCTCATTTGCCTAGTCTATTGACTAATGCCTGCACGGTTCATACCAATCACAGGGCAGGCTACAGCAAAGTATCAGACAAAAAATATCAAAATCAAGTTGTTTATAGTTTATCCAGGAAATATTGACCAACCTGAGCAAAGTAACAAACCCTCTGAGGAAACAAACTAGGGCAAATGTAACCGCTCAAGGTTTAGGGGGAAAATCTCTCAAGATGTTTTTCAGAAGAACCAAGGTAAAATGCCGCTTAACCAACTCCTTTTGCCACACCTTATGACTGAGAAATCAAGTAAGTGTAGGATTTAAAAAATGTTGGAATGTTTCAGTGTGGATGATGTAATAGTTTGTCTTAAATACAAGTCCCTTGCCCTGTTCTTTAGGTGAAAGGAGCCCTTGTGGTGCAATGGTTAAGCTTTCAGATGTTAATTGAAAGGTCCCTGGGAGAAAAGACTTGTTGATTTGCTCCCGTAAAAATTATACCCTAGGAAACCCTGTGGTAGTTCTACTCTGTTATACAGGGTCACTGTGAGTTGGAATTAACTCGATGGCACACAACTACGGCATTCTTTAGACACACGGTGATACAAGATGAAACATTAAAACCATAACCAGAAAACATAGCTTGCCTCAAAAATATTGTATACAATTCATTGTACCTGAAATAGACAGACATAAAAACATAGAAGGTAATAAATTACAGTGACATTTGGTCCTTGTACACATGTAGACAACAATATCTGAAAGTTTGTTAGGGACAGAACGTGCCACAGTAAGTAAGAGAGTTTGGAGCCTGAAATGCATTCCTCCTTATGAAAGGAGGCTGAAAATTTGCTAATTTACTCCTTGGGATTATGGCTTTATAGAAAGGTTTGAGTCTAGGAAGACACAAAGAGAAAGACAAAGCCTTAGGATAAGAAACTGATTCAAGTCATTCAATGATTCACTGACTAGATCTACTGATGTTACCAATGTTAACTGGATTGTTGTTGTGTGCCGTCAAGTTCATACCACCTCATAGCGACCCTGTAGGACAAAGTAGAACTGTCCCATAGGGTTTGTAAGGCTGTAATCTGAAGAAAAGCAGATCACCAAGTCTTTTCTACTCAGGCTGGCTGGTGGGTTCAAACTGCTCCACAATTTCCTTGTGGAATCTTTAGGGTTTTCTATGTACAGGATCATGTCATCTGCAAATAGAGATAGTTTTACTTCTTCCTTTCCAATATGGATATATTTTATTTCCCTTTCTTGGCTTATTGCTCTGGCCAAGACTTCCAGTAAAATGTTGAGTAAGAGTGGTGATAATGGGCATCTTTGTCTCATTCTCAGAGGGAAGGCTCTCAGCCCTTTTCCACTGAGTATAATGCTAGCTTTTGGTTTTGCATATATGCCTTTAATTATGTTGAGGAATTTCCCTTCTAGTCCTATTTTGCTGAGTGTTTTTATCAGGAAAGGGCGTGGAATTTTATCAAATGCCTTTTCTGCATCAATTGATATGATCATATGGTTCTTTTCCTTTGTTTTATTTATGTGGTGGATTACATTCATTGATTTCCTAATGTTGAACTACCCTTGTAATCCTGGTATGAATCCCACTTGATGATGATATATGATTTTTTTTTCGATATGTTGATGAACTCTTTTGCTAGAATTTTTTAAAAAAGCTTTTACACCTATGTTCATAAGGGGTATTGGTCTGCAATTTTCTTTTTTTGTGAGATCTTTACCTGGTTTAGGTATCAGGGTTATACTGACTTCATAGAAAAAGTTTGGTAGTATTCTTACTTCTTGTATATTTTGAAAAAATTGAGCAGGATTGGTGTCATTTTATTATTATTATTTTTAACCTTCTTTATCTCTTGTAATAGATTTTGCTTTGAAATCTATTTTATCTAATATCAGTATGGCCATGCTTGCTCTTTTTTTGTTTACCAGATGCATAGCATATTTTTCTCCATCCTTTTATTTTTGTTCTGTTTGTGTCCTTATGTTTAAAGTGTGTTTCTTGTAGACAGCAAAAGAATAGGTCATTTTTTTTAATCCACTCTGCCACTCTCCACCTTTTGCATGGGACATTTAGGCATTTAAAATTATTACTTAAATTTTGCTATTTGCTTTTTGAATATTTCATATCTTTTAATTTCTCTATTTTTGTGCTTTCTTGTGATTATCCTTTTTTTCCCTTCCTTCTGGTCTTCCGAATGTTTCTTCTTTGTGATTTCTTAGTGGTTACCACATAGGTTACGTTGCACAGTTACAACATTTAACATATGAACAACAGTTAACCTACAAAATTAACATAATAAATCTATTCCTGATATGCTCCTCCCTCCCCCATTTTTGTTGGTGTGTCTCCATTAACAGTAATATACAACCTGTATTTGATAATTTTGCTTTGTACTTATTTTTTTTTTAATGCTTTTGCCTTTCTATTTGGAGTACTCCCTTGAATAATGCTTGCAAAGCTGGTCTGGTATTGGCAAATTCTCAAAAGTTCTGTTTATTTGGGAATGTCTTGATTTGTCCCTTGTTTTTGAATGACAGCTTTGCTGGGTATAGAATTCTTGGTTGGAATTGTTTTGGTTCAGAGTTTTATACATATTGCTCTGCTGTTTTCTGGCCTCTAGAGTTTCTGGGGTGAAATCTGCATTGTTTCTTATGGAAGTTCCTTGGTATGTGTTACAGATTGAATTATGTCCCCCCAAAATATGTGTAGCAATTTGACTATGCCATGATTCCCAGTATTGTGTGGTTGTCTACCATTTTGTGATTTTGTGTAATTTTCCTATGTGTTGTAAATCCTAATCTCTGCCAGTGGTTAATGAGGGAAGATTAGATTATGTTAAAGAGGATTAGAGTGGAATGTAACACTGGTGCTCAGATCATATCCCTGATCCAATGTGAAGGGAGTTTCCCTGGAGTGTGGCCTATACCACCTTTTACCTAACAAGTGATAAAAGGAAAGGCAAGCAAGCAGAGAATTGGGGACCCCATGTCACCAAGAAGTAGTGCCAGGAGCACAGTGCATCCTTGAGACCCAGGGTTCCTGTGCGGAGAAGCTCCTAGACCAAGGGAAGGTGGATAACAAGGACCTTCCTTCAGAGCCGAAAGAGAAAGTCTTCCCTTGAAGCTGACACCATGAATTTGGACTTCTACCTTACTAGACTGTGAGAGAAGACTGTGAGAGAATAAACTTCTGTTTGTTAAAGCCATCTACTTGTGGTATTTCTGTTTATAGCAGCACTAGATAACTAAGACAATATGTTATGTTGCATTTTCCTCTTGCTGCTTTCAGAATTCTCTCCTCGTCTTTGTGTTTAAGAACTTTGTTAGCATATGTCATGAAGTTGACCTTTTTGTGTCTTTTCTGTTTGGGGTTCATGTAGCTTCCTGTATTTGCAGACTTCGTTCTCAGTTCAGGTCTGAGAAATCTTCTCTAATTACCTCTCAGAAAATTGTATCTGTGTTGTTATTGTTGTCATGGTGCTCTGGGATTCCAATAATTCTAATGTTAGATTTCTTAATTGAATCCCACATTTTCTTTTCAGTTTGTTTGCTTTTCTTTGTTCTTTTCTCTTGAGACTTGACAATTTCAGTTATTTTGCCTTCTAGTTCACTTATTCCCTCTTTTGTCTGTTTAACTTGTGTGTGTGTGTTTTACTATCTTTTGTTGAACTTGGGCCATTTTTGTTATTTTTTTTTTTTGTTTATTTTAACTTGTATCAAAGACTCATAGCCCTAGTTACCCCACAGAGCAGTTCCCCTCAGCCCTACAGAATGGCTGTAAGTCAAAATGATCCAGCAGCAGTAGGCTTGGTATCTTCTCCTGAGAACCACTAGATGGCACTCTTATCCTTAGGTTTTTTTAAGTGCTGGTTCCGGAGTTCTGAATGCTTGGTCTCTGGGATTCAATATGCTTGTGTAGGAATGGGAGGGGGGTTAGCTATTTGCAGATGCTGATATAAGTTGTGTAGCTTAAATTTCCTGTGGTGATGGTAGAGGGCTCTCTATGTCTTTCCCCCATTGACACTCTTGCACAGGCACTCCCACTGTGTCCCACCATGGGCTGTTTCTCTGTTGCCTATCAATCTGAAGTTTTCCCCTTTCCCTGCTGCCCTTGCAGTTTCCACCAGTCTTAGTGCCCGTCCATCTTGGACTCAGTGAGATTCAACAGCACTCACACACAGCACCACAGTCTTCTTTGCTCCCTCCCAATTGTGCAGCCTATGAACTTCCATGGTCAATTTGTGCCGCATTAAAAAACAAATTTGTACTAGAGCTTCTTCAGATTAGCTCCTTTAATGTGTTCCCTGTTTAGGGTATTACCCAGCCCTGTCCCAAAATGTCTGCAATGAGCATGTGCTCCTGATGTTAGTGGTAGGATCTCCCAGCTTCTGTGCTGACCGCATTCCTCCTCTCCTCCCACTTCTGAACTCATCCCAACTCTCCAATACTTCGGCTACTGTCCAGAGTTCTGAGATTTCAGACTGTGCTTGTTTTTATGTTTTTCAGCTGTTAGTTGCTGGGGGAGTAAATGGGAGTATCCACTCACTTTGCCATCTTGCTCCACCTCCACAATAGTTTCTGCTTGTTGAAATGTAGTCCTTCACTCCTGTGCAATGCAGCTTCACTCCAAAGGATCTGCCCGGCACAGATTTTACCTGATCTCCTCCTTGAATTCAGTGAGGAAGCTCCTACTGGGGTCTTGAATTGCAAAAACACTGAACCCATATCTTGAAACTGGGAACTAAGTTTTTATTTAAAAAATTTAAAAACAATATGAATTTAGCTAGCTACATGTGGCTAGTGGCTACTGAATTGGACTGTATAGTTCTAGTGAGAAAAAAATAGATTATCTAAAATGAACAGTCAGGTCAAATGCAGACTTCTCATTAGTCTCAGTAGATGCAGGAAGCAATGAAAGTCCATCTTTGACATACCAAAGAGAAATAACTGCCAATATTTTTTTAATACCCAGCTAAACAGTCTTTTAAACAGTCATTCAATTTTGTAGGTAAAACAAGGACATTTCCCAATATTTTCCCCAGAAAATGTATTGCATTCAGACTTGCACATATATCTTTTTGGTTAATTTAAAACAGCAACTAAATCCTCTCCTTTGATGAATACTAAAAAACTGCTACTGCTACAATTACACATTTTTTTTAACAATTGATAAGCTAGAACCAGGTAAGAAAAACTGTGAAAGATATCAGCACTGTACTCCTGAGGCAGGGACTTTTCTGCAGTTGTTTCTAGATTTTCATGCCATGTTACAATTTTGATATTTAGACAGACAGATGGCCTTATAGAACATTTTTGATCATGCCAAATCAAACTCAACTTGAAAAATACATACAACTCATTCAAGAACTTATAAATATGTAAATAGAGAACAAAGTGTTTGACAAAAAGATCAATAGCACATACAAAACTATGATTTTATCAACTACAGACATGCACTAAAACAACTATAAAATGTAAGGACTGTAAGGTAAATAGGAAACCAAGATGCAAAAAAAAAAAAAAAATTAACAAATTTAGTTAACTGTTCACTGTAAAATAAGAAAATTAATGAAAATGGTTTTTAAAAATCAAAGTTAATCAAACCTAATCAAAATTGTTACTATTGTTAGGTGTCGTTGAGTCAGTTCCAAATCCTAGTGACTCTATGTGCAACAGAATGAAACACTGCCTGGTCCTGTGCCATCCTCACAATATGTTTGAGCCCATTGTTGTAGCCACTGTGTCAATCAATCTCATTGAGGGTCTTCCTCTTTTTCTCTGACCTACTTTCCCAAGCACGATATCCTTCTCCATGGATTGGTCCTTCCGGATAATGTGTCCAAAGTAAGTGAGATGAAGTGTTGCCATCCTGATAACATGTCCAAGATATATGAAGTCTTGCCATTCTCACTTCTAAGGAGCATTCTGGCTGTACTTCCTCCAAGACAAATTTGTTGGTTCTTCTGGGAGTCCATAATATATTCAGCATTCTTCTTCAGCACCATAATTCAAATGCATCAGTTCTTCTCAGGTCTTCTGTATTCATTGTCCAACTTTCACATGCATATGAGGCAATTAAAAATACCGGCTTGGGTCAGGCACATCTTAGTCCTCCAAGTGACATCTTTAATTTTTAACACTTTTAAAGCGGTCTTTTGCACCAGATTTGCCCAGTGCAATATGTTGTTTTTTTCTTGACTGCTGCATCCATGGGCATTGATTGTGGATCCAAGTAAAATGAAATCCTTGACAACTTCACTATTTTCTCTGTTTATCGTGATGTTGCTTACTGGTCCAGTTGTGAGGATTTTTGTTTTCTTTGTGTTGAGGTGCAACCCATACTGAAGGCTGTAGGCTTTGATCTTCATTAGTAAGTGCTTCAAGTCCTCTTCACCTTCAGCAAGTCAGGTTTATGTCACCTGCATGTCTCAGGTTCTTAATGAGTCTTCCTCCTGTCCTGATGCTGCATTCTTCTTCATATAGTCCAGTTTATCAGATTATTTGCTCAGCATACAGATTGAATATGTATGGTGGAAAAATACATCCCTGATGCACACCTTTCCTGATTTTAAACAGCACAGTGTCTCCTTGTTCTGTTTGAATGACTTCCTCTTGTCTAAGAGGCAGTTCTTCCTTGGTCATATTTTTAGTGCCTTCCAACCCAAGGGGCTCATCTTCTGGCACTATATCAGGTAATGTTCTGCTGCTATTTGTAAGGTTTTTCACTGGCCAGTTTGCTTAGAAGTAGACAGCCAGGTCCTTCTTCCTAGTCTGTCTTATTCTGGAAGCTACACTGAAGCCTGTTCAATATGGGGGACCCTGCTGGTTTTTGAAATATCAGTAGCATAGCTTCCAGTGTCACAGCAACACAAGCCACTACAGCATGAAAAACTGACAGACAAGTGGTGGAAAATACTTTTTGATAGAAATATAAATCTAGGGACAATAACAGTATCAGGTCAATGATCAGTTCAATGTTCAATGAAAAGTTAGACTCTGCTAAGGTTTCTTATTGCCTTAAGAAGGAGGATAGATAAAATTGGATTGATTCATGGTTAACTCTGTGAGTATGTGTCTATGTACAGGTATACATATATATAGGCATACCTATACACACACGATATATACAATATTACCATAAAAACATGCTAGACTGTATAACTTTCAACTACAGAAGAGAGGAAAATAATGTAATAAGAATTCAAGCAATTAAAAAACCAAAGGAGTTTAAAGGTAAAGCCATTAAAGGAAGCAGCTATGAAAAAAGGCTACAATCAAGTGACAGAAAAGGATATATCACTTATATTAACCACAGTAAACTGAAAGGGTAATATTTATATTTATAAAATCGTTTTTAAGTGAAAAAATAAAGTGGTAATGTATATAATATTTATAAAAGTACAATCTGACAAGAAGATATAACAATTGTTAACTTCTATGTACCTTTCAACATAATGAAAATACGTAATGCAAAAATGGACAGAATTGGAGGCATTATTTCTAGAATTGTTGTATGAGGAGCTCAGTGAACATTCTTCTTCAGAGAAACATCTTTAATGCTAGTCAAAATTAGCAAAGGTAATCATTCAACAACTCCTGGAGATTGATCAATGGGCTTACAACAAATTTAGAAGCACTTATTCAACAAAATTTATGAAAACTTTCTAAGAACTGTGGGAAGCCATGGCATTCAAACTGCTACTGCAGCCATTTTCCACAGCTCTATCTTGCAGATGAACTATATGTGGCACTGTGGTTAAGAGCTCAGGCTTCTAACCAAAGTTCAGCGGTTTGAATCCACCAACCGTTCCTTAGAAACCCTATGGGGTAGTTCTACTCTGTCCTATAGCATCACTATGAGTTGGAATTGACTTGACAGCAAAGGGTTTGGTTTTCTTTGGTTTTATCTTATGAAACAAGTTAACCAGTGCGGTCAAGTCAGTTTTAACTCATGACTACACCATGTGCCTCTGAGTAGAACTGTGTCCATAGGGTTTTCATGGCTGTGACCTTTTGGAAGAAGATAACCAGGCTTTTCTTCTGAGTCCCAAAGGGTGGGTTCAAATCACCAACTTTTTGATTAATAGCTGAGCAATTAACCATTTTCATCACCCAGCAACTCTGTGTATGGAAGATGTATATTAAGAAGCTGGAGGCAACCGGGCCACACCTGTTACTCCACTCTAACTCTCACTAGTAGGGAAGGTCTGGGTGGGGCAGCTGGTGAAGAAATCAGTCTACTGTTCTGCATACCTGTATTGTGGGAGAGCTGCTCTGGTGGACTGAGCAGATGAGTGAGTAAAAAGAATGAAGAAAAGTGAACAAAGCATCAGAGGAATACGAGACACTATTAAACTCACCAACATACACATAATTGGAGTACCAGAAGGAGAGAAAAGTGACAAAGGGGCAGGAAAATATTTGAAGAAATAATGACTGAAAACTTCACTAGAGGAGCTCAACAGTACATTTGACATGTCAGAAGACTCAATGAACTGGTTATCCTGTTACATATATGTTGGTGAGCTTAATGCTACCTACGTTGTGGTAATTTTTTTAGTTTCATGTTGTATGTTCTAATCTTACCATTAAAAGTCACTTTATTGACAGGATATAAATTGAAAGGTATGATTTTCTCTAATAACATTTATTACACTATTTTATCCAGGTAGTGAGTTATCAGTTGTTGACTTTTGTGTTTGAAACCCACAAACAAATGGGCATACACATACACTGACACAATTCCTTGTAGGGTTTTTTTTTGCCAGTTTGTTCATTCTAACTTTAATATCTACAACATTACTATTTTAAGTACATGACTATAGGATGATGGTTTTCTGTTTATACTCAAGTATATGTCACTAAATTTAGTATTGTTACATTAAAAAATATAAGTATACTAGAACTATCTTGTGTCATCGTATTTTCCTTAGTTCTGATCTTTTCTTTTTTTTAACTTGTGAATTGTTTTGCATATATTCAGTGGTTTTAACTTTCATTCTCTTTTAGGTATGCTCTACACGTACCTTTGCTCTAAATAGTTTGAAACAGACTTTCTTAATATCTCGAATACCTTTACAACTATGCTTGAATTTTTTTTTCTTAAGTATTATTATACTTGTAAGGATGGCGCAGGACTGGGCAGTGTCTCGTTCTGTTTCACATAGGATCGCTATGAGTCGGAAGTGACTCGACCGCACTTAACAACAACAACAAATTATTATACTATCCATTATGAAACATCTACTAAGTGTCAGACACTTTACTAAGCAACTACATTTACTACATTCATAATCTCATTTAATCGATGGATATCAGTTGATGAGTTATAATTATCATCCACATTTTACTAGTGAGGAAATAGACTTAACTACTTTCTGAAAGCTACATATCTAGGAGTAAAATTGAATTTTAATACTTAGCCTGTTTGAAACCAAAGCTGTACTCTTTTCACTATACTCCGTTGTTTCTAGCATGCAAACTCCAAGATGATATTAATACTTTTCCTAAAAATTGAATTTCCTATTTTGACTATGCCTTTTATTTGTGTCCATTTGTCTAGTTTTCTTGTCCCTTCTTTCCTTCTTGTCTTTGTTTTAAGGCTGGTGTGCCCATTAATCTTACATACATGATTGAACTGTAAAGCATATTCCTCATGTGTGTTATTGCTGGCCCTATAAGCCTGTCTAATCTTTGGCTAAAGGGTGAACCTCAGGAGTGACTTCAGTACCGAGTTAAAAGGCTATTCAGTGGGCCATTCTCTTGGGGTTTCTCCAGTCTCTGTCAGAGCAGCAAGCCTGGTCTTTTTCTTTCCTTTTTTTGTGTGTGTGTGAATTTGAATTTCGTTCCACATTTTCCTCCCATCTTGTCCAGGACTTTCTATTGTAATCCCTGCCAGAGCAGTTGGTGGAGGTAACCAGGCACCACTTAGTTGTTCTGGGCTCAGTCTAGTGGAGGTTGTGGCAGTTGGGGCCCATTAATCCTTTGGACTAATTTTTCCCTTGTGTCTTTGGTCTTCTTCATTCTCCTTTGCTCCAGCCAGGGTAGGACCAGTAGGTGTATTTTAGATGGCCACTCTCAGGTTTTAAGACCCAGACGCTACTCACTTTAGTCGGATATAAAACATTTTCTTTATAGACTATGTTACGGCAATTGAGCTGTCCCTGAGACCATGGTATCCAGCCCTCAGCCCAGTAGTTTAATCCCTCAGGAGGTTTGGATGTATCTATGAAGCTTCCATGACCTTGCCTTGGTCAAGTTTTGCTGTCTTCCCCAGTATTGTGTACTGTCTTACCCTTCACCAAAGTTACAACTTACCTATTGTCTAGGTAGTGTTTTTGCCTCCCCTTCCGTTCCCTCCCTTGTAACCACCAAAGATTGTTTCTTGTATGTGTAAACATTTTCATGAGTTTTTATAATAATGGTCTCATACAATATTTGTCCTTTTGTGATTGACTTATTTCACTCAGCATAATGCCCACCAGATTCATCCACATTGTAAGATGTTTTGTAGATTCATCATTATTCTTTATTGTTGCATACTATTCCATTATGTGTATGTACCATTTTTTTTATCCATTCTTCTCTTGGTGGGCACTTAGCTTCTTTCCATTTTTTTGCTATGGTGAATAATGCTGCAAACAACATGGGTGTGCATATGCCTATTTGTGTGATGACTTATTTCTCTAGGATATATTCCTAGGAGTAAGATTGCTAGATCATATGATTTCTATTTTTAGTTTTTTAAGGTAGTGACATATCATTTTCCAAAAATGGTTGTACCGTTTTACATTCCTACCAGCAGTGCATAAGAGTTCCAATCCTCCTCAGCCTCTCCAACATTTGTTATTTTCTATTTTTTTTTAATTTATGCCAGTAATGTCTGGGTGAGATGGTATCTTATCAAAGTTTTGATTTGCATTTCTCTAATGGCTTGTGGTCTCAAGCATTTCTTCATGTGTCTGTTAGCTGCCTGAATGCTTAGGGTTTCAGGACTGACATTTGTATCTGCTTTACTTTTTACTTAGCTTTTCAGGTCTTTGCTGTGGAGGGACAGCCTGGTGCTTCTATCTATAGCATCACGTTGGCTCTGCCTCCCTTTTTACCCATTCTGACACCAACCATCCCTTCCATGGCACTCTCTACTTCTCTGCTGAGTTCAATAATTTCTTGTAATGGCCACAAAGAACTCACAGACATTACTCACAATTACAGGGTTTATTAGGGAAGTAGCAGGTTACAGTTCAGGTTCAAGAATGCTCAGGATTCAGTTCTTCAATCAGGACAGCCTCTTCTCAGCAGTGCTCACAGGCATGCCTCTCTCTGGCCAGTTGGCCTGGCCTCCGCCCTGTTAGGGCAAGTGTTATAAAGCTCTTTTAGCTCTGCCAATAAGTACCCAGAGGCCCCCCACTCTACCAGTAAGTCTTGGCCCAAAGACACTCAGCTCTAGCTCTGTGGGTCAGCAAACTTAACCTCACTAAGTGCCTGGAGGCACCCTGCCCCATCAGCAAGCCTCCTGATTGAAGGTACTCAGTTTTCTTTGTCCATGACCAGGAAGCTCATCACACTATCTCCTGCTGTTCTCTTGCCTCTGTTGCCACCTTTTTTCTGCTACCACTTCTCAGTTCTTTGGTGTGACAACTCTCTCTCTCTCAGCTTCTGGGATGGTTCGTTTTAAGCCTAGTGGGATGACAAAACTCACCAATCCCTTTGTTTGGGTTCCACATACTTTATTTGTATAGTTCCACTCAATCATTGTGTATGAGTCACAAAGACTATGGCTAGAAGGGCCAAAGTAATTCATTGCACTGTAGGGAATTTGATATTTCACTCCTAAACGTTCTTGTTTAAGACTTGAAAAACTAGTTCTTGAAAACAGCTTTATGAAAGCAATCAGGCTAGTGTTGAAGAAGAAAGTTTGTATATCTTGCACAATCAGAACACTTGTATTTTGGAAATAACTTATTGGTGTTTATTGGGTCTCTGGAAATTCCTTTAAATCAGATAATATAAATCTCCTGCTATGTTACGAGTTACCTTAAGCACGGAGCCTGTTTTCCATGACTGGTTTATAGGAAAGCAACAATGTGAAATTATTTAAAGACCATAAAAAGTGGAAAGGGAAAATGAAAGAATGCATTATAAAGTTTGATTAAAAGGATGACTTGGTGCCTGTAATTAGGAATGCTTGCTACCTGTTTGTTTCTTATTCCAGAGTAAGCTTCCATGTCTAATGTGGAGGAAGTAGAAGAGAAAATTAAAAAAAAAAGTAAAAGAAAAACAAAACAGTGCTGAAAACTCTAGATGATTCCACTGACTTCTTGGCTCATAAATGGTCACTTTTCCAATGGACTAAAGTAATGATGACATGAGCTTCAAAGGGCTGAACAGTGAGGAAAGGCAACCTCATTTAGGTAAGTAGAAAGCAACTGGTGAGCAACTGAAGGAGGACAAAGATCATCTGACATGACAAGATTTATAATTACCAGAACATGAGGCTCAGGTATTCATTCTGAGTTAGCAACAAAATCTCCATAACAAATATTAGCACTAAGAAGAGTTCAGGTTAAAGAGGTGGAAGGAGAGGGAAACAGAGAGAAAGAGACTAAAGGAGAGGGAAGGCGAGAGAAAATATGAGGACTAGCAACTCAAGCAAGGAATCCCTATGGCCCAAGAAGTATTAAGGCTATACTTTCATTGACAGGTATGTAGGCAGCCAAATGTCAGAAGAAACTTGGGAGAGCATATTTACTAGTTGAATTTTTAATGCAGAGCTATGAGGTGGAACAGAGGAGGAAATAAAACTCAAAAAAAAACAGGATTAATATTTGTGCTGACATTTTGAGAGTAAAGGAGACTACAGAAGCATTCATCTACCCCATGACGGGTGCTTATATGCAGTAATGATGTATATATTTTTCCTTCCAAATGCTACTTAGTTTTTTTTTTTTTAATATACAAAGGCAACCAGGGGCCAGCTGCTGACTCTCTTATCCAATGCCAGTTACTGTGTGTAATAAGCAATATTGCATGTGGGTCCTGTTTTCTTTATTTTTGTGTGCTTCTCTTTGAGCCTGTTGCCTTGATAGAAACCTTTGTGCTAGCACAGGGCTATGACCTGTCTCAACAGTTCTTTTTTTCTCTCTTATTCTTTTAACATCACAGGGCAATTGTAGAGGTGACAGAAAAAACATGTATCTATTTTTGCCTGCTTTTCTCCTGATTCTAATGATTCTAGATGAAAATCAGAAACAAGAGAGGCCAGCTACCTCACTGTTCTTTCTGAGTCCTTTGTTCTGGCTTCCACATCCAATACTCTTTTATCATGTTTTCCCCTTTCCTTCCTTCCATCTTCAAGCACGGGCAAATGTATCGACATCCTAGTTGGCAGCCACAGAGGAGACAGGAGTTGGGATGAAGAGAAATTCCATTTTCTCACTGGAACTCTGGCACTGACAGCACAAGAAGAGGTAAGAGGCAATGGGAGAATGAACTTCTTCTGAACTATGCTACCTTCTCCTTAGAGAGTGGTTATATCCCCTGCTTCACTTGCATACATGAACTTTTCTTAAAATGAAATAAATAATGCACCTACAAGTGTAGTGAAAAAAAAAAAAAAAAAAAAAACAGTTGCCGTAGAATCATTTTGGTGACCTGCCTTGATTATCTGCTGCTGCTATAACAGATATACCACAAGTGGATGGCTTTAACAAAGACAAGTTTATTCTTTCACAGTCCAGTACGCTAGAAGTCTGAATTCAAGGCACCAGCTCCAGGAGAAGACTTTCTCTCTCTATCGGCTCTGAAGGAAGGTCCTTGTGATGCATCAGTCTTCCTGTGGTCTAGGTGCATCTCAATGCAGGAACCTCAGGTCCAAAGGATATGCTCTGCTCCTGGGACTTCTTTCTTGGTGGTATTAGGGCCCCATGTCTCTCTGATCATTTCTTTCTTTTATATCTCAAAAGAGATTGGCTTAAGACACTATCTAATCTTATAGAGCTCATCAATATAACTGCTGCTAATCCATCTTATTTTTTTTTAATCCATTTTATTATATCATAGTTGATAGGATTTATAACACATAGGGAAATCACATCAGATGATAAAGTAGTAGACAATCATTCAAGGGAATCATAATCTAGCCAAGCTGACAGATATTTTTGACACAATTCAGTCCATGACATGACTTCATGTGTGTCAGAATAGCACTGTGCTCCATAGGGTTTTCAGTAGCTGATTTTTTGGAAGGACATCACCAGGCTGTTCTTCCAAGGCACCTCTGGGTGGACTCTAAGCTCCAACCTTTTGGTTAGCAACCCAGTGTGTTAACCATTTACATGACTGTGGGTTGCTTGTCCCTCAGTTTTTACATGTTTAAAATGAGCACCTTATCCATCATGTTGTAGAATCTCCCACTCTCTTGTCCTTCTTCAAATAAACATATTTGTAGAATCACAGTAAGTTTAAATGGAAGTATCAAGGTTCGAATTTTGTCCCCCCCAAAATGTGTGTATTAACTTGGTTAGACCATGATTCTCAGTTTTATGTGCTTATCATCCATTTTGTGATTGTAATTCTATGTTGAGAGGATTAGGGTAGGATTGTAACACCACCCTTATTCAGGTCACCTCCCTGTTCCAAGGTAAAGGAAGTTTCCCTGGGGTGTGGCCTGCACCATGTTTTATCTCTCATGAGATGAAAGGAAAGGGAAGCAAGCAGAGATTTGGGGACCTCATGCCACCAAGAAAGCAGCACCAGGAGCAGAGCACATTGTTTGGACATGGGGTCCCTGTGCCTGAGAAGCTCCTCAACCAGGGGAAGATTGAGGACAAGGACCTTCCTCCAGAGCTGTCAGAGAGAGAAAGCCTTCCCCTGGAGCTGACACCCTGAATTTGGACTTGTGACGTACTAGACAGTGAGAGAATAAATTTCTCTTTGTTAAAGCCACCCACCCACATGTGGTATTTCTGTTATAGCAGCACTAGATAACTAAGACAGGAAGATACCTTAGAGATCAGCTAGTATGGCCTCTCCCCACAATTTTCAAATGGGGCAAGTGGGACATATGGAAGTTGAAGGATGTTTCCAAGGTAAGGCAAGTTAGTGGCAGGGCCAGGACGAGAACCTAAGTCTCTCAGTTCTTAGCCAGTTTCTTAAGGCAGTAGTTTGCCGTTTCATACTTTATGTTACAATAGGATATTTTAAAATTTAATTCTATCACTTGTCTCCAACTTTTAGGTCCACAGAGGCTATTAGCTAACTTTTAAGAGTTTTAAGAAACTTGGAAGTCCACATATTTCTTTTGGTGTTATGGGGTTTGTTTTTGTTGTTGTTTGTTTATGTTTTCCCTTATAATGAGTAGTTTTTTTTTTTTTTCTGCAGATAGAAACAGTTGACATCCTCAGATCTGTACTTTTATAAAAGTGCTCTAGTATAAAATAATGGTTCAGAGTTTGATGCTGGTGTCTCATAGCTCTGGTTTGAATTCAAGCTATTCACATTCGTGCATGTGAAAACTGGACAATGAATAAGGAAGCCCAAAGAAGAATTGATGCCTTTGAATTATGATGTTGGCAAAGAATATTGAACATACCATGGACTTCCAGAAGAAGAAATAAATCTGTCTTGGAAGAAGTATAGCCAGAATTCTCCTTAGTAGCGAGGATGGTGAGACTTTGTCTTATGTGCTTTGGACATATTATCATGAAGAATCAGTCCCTGGAGAAGCTCATCATGCTTGGTAAAGTAGAGAGTCAGCAAAAAAGAGGAAGACCCTCAATGAGATGGATTGACACAGTGGCTGCAACAATGGGCTCAAACATAACAAAGATTGTGAGGATGGTACAGGACTGGGCAGTATTTCGTTTTGTTCATGGGGTTGCTATGAGTCAGAATCAACTCAAAGGCACCTAACAACAACAACAACATACACATTTGCTAATCTTGCGATCTTGACAAATTACTTAACCTCTTGGAGCCTCAGTTTCCTCATTTCCAAAATTCTGATAGTAATACTTCATCATAGGGCTGTTATGTTCATCAAATGAGGTACTGTATATGTGTCATGTTCATAGTAAGTCCTCAATGAAATGTTGGCTGTTTGTGTAATGTGTATGTGATTCTGTCTGTGCTCATGTGTGTGTTTAAGCTCATATATTTATCTGTCAGGGACAACTTTCAGCTTCATATCTGATGATGCCAAAGAGGCTTGATCATGACACATAGCAGTTGCCTTTTCCAGGCATAACTATAAATGTGTATAAAACAATGAGACACTTTGTAAACAAACATAATAGTTTAACATCCCCATAAATGCTACCCTTCAATGCTGTCAGTTTGGGGATGCTATTCTAGCATTTTGAAAAGTGCCATGCAGAAAAATAGGCATGTCAGATATTGATATACAAAAAAAAAAAAAAAGATTACGAAAGGCTGGCTTATACAAATTAAAGGGTTTTTCTTTGCTTCTACTCCCCCCACCCCACCAACCCTTTCTACAGGATTTCTCAGAGTTTTTAATTCACTAAAGGAGATTGTTAATTTCCCAAAATGGTATATTTGGCCACGAAAGACCTTTTTCTTCAGACATCGAATGGACCTAGACAGTCATTCTGGGTGAAGCTGTCCTATTCATATTCCAATTATATGGCCACAGCTCAGAACTCTTTTGGAAGGCCCTTAAGGGAATCACCTTGCAGTCCTCTGCAGCTGAGACTTAGTCCTTGTAAGCTTTGTAAGCTTTTTTTTTTTTCTATTCTTTTTTTAGTCAAAACAGAAAAATTTTTATTCTGACACCTTAATTTTGATCACCTACTCTTCAGACTTGGCTTAAAATGGCATTTATTTTCATACATTATATATACTGACAACACTTGAAGGACTGTGCTACGGACTTTTATATACAATGAAATCAGTGGCATTACAGTATAATCAGAAAAATTTAGTGAAATGATAAGTGCACTGTATTTTTTCAATGCAAAATGTTTATTTTTTTCTCCATCTTTTAGAACACAAAGGCCTCTTTTTAAAATAAAAAATTACTAATCCCTACATGATAGTATTTGTACTTTTACTATCTGTTGGTTGAGAAACTACATATGACAAAAAAAATCACCACGACTTCAGAGAGCATAATTAACGTTAGCTGCCACTGCAGACAAATCCGAAACCTTTGCTTCTTGGCACAATAAGATTACCTTCTCATTCACATACAGACCAGTATGAATCAGGTGATCATCCTACACTTTATACTGTGCCCTTTAGAAGACATGGACTCTCAAGTCACTGAGGTATGGTGTCATGGATTGAATCGTGTCCCTCAAAAATACCTGTCAACTTGGCTAGATCATGATTTCCTTGTATGATTGTATAATTGTCTGCCATTTTATCACCTGATGTAATTTCTCTACGTGTTACAAATTCTATCACTATGATGTAGTAAGATGGATTAGTGGCAGTTATATTGATGAGATCTACAAGATTAGATAGTGTCTTAAGCCAATCTGTTTTGAGATATAAAAGAGAGAAGTGAGCAGAGAGACACAGGAGCCTCATACCACCAAGAAAGCAGCACCGGGAACAGAGTGTGTCCTTTGGACCTGAGGCTCCTGTGCTGAGATATTCCCAGACCAAGGGAAGACTGATGCATCACAAGGACCTTCCTTCACAGCCAATAGAGAGAGAAAGCCTTCCCCTGGAGGTTGCTCCCTGACTTTGGACTTCTAGCATACTGGGCTGAAAGAGAATAAACTTGTCTTTGTTAAAGGCATCCACTTGTGGTATGTCTGTTATAGCAGCACTAGATGACTAAGACAGAGAGGAAATGAGAAATGGAGGAGGTATTGAGGCTTCTAATTGCCTTGGTCTGCAGTGACTCACATACTTCCTCTTGTGGTCCATTGGCCAGGACTAGGCACATGGGACCAATACATCTTCAGTAAAGGCTGGAAAATATAGGACAGCCCATGGAATTTAGAAGGCCCTGGTGGCACAGTGGTTAAGTGATATGGCTGTTAACCAAAAAGGTCAGCAGTTCAAATCCACCAGCCACTCCTAGGAAACTCTGTGGGGCAGTTCTACTCTGTCCTCTAGGGTTGCTGTGGGTCGGAATTAACTCAAAGGCAACGGGTTTGCTTTGGCTTTGGTTAACTCTTTGTGTTACAAGTGTTTAATAGGCTTGAATTTTATCAAATACAATAGTGACTAAATATATTTGAAAAATAGTAATCAATACAAGTCTGAGATTTCTATAGTGTATACAACGTACATATGAATTCATGAACTTCTTGCAATAACTATAAAAAAAAAACTATAGCACATCAGAATTCTGTGGATAAGGTTGGTTCATAGAGCCCATAGTTAACAATATTGTAATTTTAACCAGCAAAGAATGAGAAGCATAGAGCTTATGACTGTTTAGTTTCAGGAAATACCATAGTTAAATTCAACAGATGAGTGTATTTACTGTTTTTTTTTTTTAAATCTCCTGAGACTGGAACACTTATACACTGCTGGTGGGGATGTAAAATGGTACAACCACTTTGGAAATCGATTTGGCGCTTCCTTAAAAAACTAGAACTAGAACTACCATACAATCCAGCAATCCCACTCCTTGGAATAGATCCTAGAGAAATAAGAGCCTTTACATGAACAGATAAATGGATACCCATGTTCATTGCAGCACTGTTTACAATAGCAAAGAGATGGAAGCAACCAAGGTGCCCATCAACAGATTAATGGATAAATAAATTATGGTATATTCACACAATGGAATACTATACATTGATAAAGAACAATGATGTGTCCGTGAACCATTTCATAACATGGAGGAATCTGGGAGGCATTATGCTGAGTGAAATTAGTCAGTTGCAAAGGGACAAATATTGTGTGAGACCACTATTATAAGAACATGAAAAATAAACAGAAAAGAAAATATTCTTTGATGGTTATGAGAGTGGGGAGGGAGGGAGGGAGGGAGGGAGAGGGATTTTCGTTGATTAAATAGTAGATAAGAACTATTTTAGGTGAAGAGAAAGACAACATGCCATACAGGAGAGGTCAGCACAACTGGACTAAACCAAAAGCAAAGAAGTTTCCTGAATAAACTGAATGCTTCAAAGGCCAGTGTAGCAGGGGTGGGGGTTTGGGGACTATGATTTCAGGGGACATCTAAGTCAATTGGCATAATAAAATCTATTAAAAAAACATTCTGCAACCCACTTTGGAGAGTGGCTTCTGGGGTCTTAAATGCTAGCAAGCAGCCATCTAAAAAAAAAAAAAGCCATCTAAGATGTATCAATTGGTCTCAGCCCGCCTGGATCAATGGAGAATGAAGAACACCAAAGACACAAGGTAATTATGAGCCCAAGAGACAGAAAGGGCCACATAAACCAGAGATTACATCAGCCTGAAACTAGAAGAACTAGATGGTGCCTGGCTACAATCAATGACTGCTGTGACAGGGAACACAACACAGAAAGCCTGAGGGAGCAGGAGAGCAGTGGGATACAGATGCCAAATTCTTGTAAAAAGACCAGACTTAATGGTCTGACTGAGACTAGAAGGAGCCCAGAGGTCATGGTCCCTGTACCTTCTGTTTAGCCCAACATAGGAATCATTCCCAAAGCCAGCTCTTCAGACAGGGATTGGACTGGACTATGGGATAGAAAATGATACTGGTGAAGAGTGAGCTTCTTGGATCAAGTAGACACATGAGACTATGTGGCAGCTCCCATTTGGAGAAGAGATGAGAGGGCAGAGGGGGTCATAAGCTGGCTGAATGGACACAAAAATAGTGGAGGGAAGGAGTGTGCTGTCTCATTAGGGGGAGAGCAGCTAGGAGCATATCGACAAAGTGTATATAGGTTTTTTTTTTTTATGAGAGACTGACTTGGTTTGTAAACTTTCACTTAAAGCACAATAAAAATTAAAAACAGACACAAAAACTCCAGAGAGAATATTATGGTAACATTTTCTCCCTTAGACTCTCTAGTGATGACCTTCATTCAGTTACTTCTGTGTGTGGTTTTAGAACTATTCCTTGCTGTGTATTCTTCTTTGCCTCTATTGTGCAATACATTAAGGTTGTCACTTTGAGTTGAAATAGTTGGTATAGTTGTTTTGGCTAAGTGGGTATGCATTAACTCCTATGTATAAAACTGATTTAAATTCAGTTGAACAGCACAATGGCATATTAAGGATGCTATAATTATGTGCTTTATACCTTGTGTTCGAATGCCCATAATAATTTCAAAAAACTTGTGCCAGCATTATTCCAAAACATCCAATTGAAAAGTCTACAGAACTGGTTGTTTGGCCTCACATTTCTAGACAAAGAACAAAAAATGACTTCAGCTTGTAAAAACCATGGAATTCCATCAAAACATACTATATATTGGAACACAGTGACAGCACATAACAGCATTGCCTTATACTTTATTACAATGGCTAATTTTAGCCCCTAACGTAGTTTCTGGTGGCCTTGTCTAACACATTTGAGAAAAATAGATATTAGTTTCCACCTTGCTGTGAACTCACTAGGTAAGCCTCAACATCTTTTTTTTTTTTTTAAAGCCAATATTCAGTTACTTCCAAAATATATTTTTGGCATTTATAACTGGAATTTATTTGAAATGAAAGTTCTGCAATCAGAAGCATTTGGATTATGTTGCTTTATCAGGTGTTCTTATGAATTGTGAACATACTTAAAATTATGTGTAATCTTTCATTAATACTAGATCGAGTCTTTATAAGGTTATAATCCAGCATTATGATTTCCAAGTCCCTTGATTTTCTATGTATTAAATTTGGGGGAGTGAATATTCATAATGGATGAGATGTGTGTAGGATTAGACACAGGAGATTTACACAGAGCTAAAGATGTCTAGAAAATTCTTCAATGAAAGGGAATATGGGGCCCCAGATTTACTCAGTAAAACTAGGAGAAACAGGAATAATAAAGTCATTGTTTTATTCAAAAACATATGGGTAAAGGAAAAAATTAGTCCCCTATTGTATAAGCATCAGGGGTTCCAATTGGGGTATGAAAGCTACATAGCTTTAACAGATTATTTTCAAAATGCCTTTAATAAATAAGGGCTTTTTTCAGACAAAACCACACATGCTGTTTTTGAGTAGGTTAGTTTTTGTCATTCCTTTAGCTGGGCTGGTTTGTGCTTATTTAATCACTAAAGAAATCAGGGTAAAACAACTTTCCCAAGGTCACGCAAGAGTCAGTGCTAGAAAAGAATATTAAAATCCCTAGTCCATGAGTTTCTAGTTTGTTTCGTGGTCCACAGATGCACCCTATGCTATTTATCTCAAGTTATTTTAAATTCTTCAATGATGTTTCTCCTTAGGATTATGTTGTTTTGCCAACACACCTTCTGTGCTGCAGGGAGATATGAATTAATTTCTTGCTAGTTCTTTGCACGGGTTCTACTTTCATTTATATAAAATGCATTCTGTAAATCCTACAGGTTTGTTTTGGATTGTTTATAGAAATACATTGGGAAGGAAAGGAAATGATTGCTAAGCTGGATTTCAGTAATGGAGTAATCAGAGACTTTCATGGAGTTCATTTTATTCCTTATTTATGATTTATAGTTGTTTCCATAACTGCCTGCAAGGTACACGAAGGAGCATAAGCCAGAAAACTATGAAAACATACATAAATATTTATTCAAATGTGTTATTTTTGCCCGATAACAATATATTCTTTTTTAAGTTTTTTCTCTATTGGAGCATATTTTTCATAGCAATTCACTCTTTTTTTTCTCTTTTTATATTTTGTTTTGCTTTTATTCATTTTTGCAAATTACTGGAGTAGAGGCAAAGTTTTATTCTCCCAGAAGAAATTGCACTCACTGCAACTTTTTCATGTCCTAAATTGAAAAACCTGAGAATGTGATAATGCTGTTATTACTATTGTTTCCAAAGAGCACAGGAGAGATGCCAAGCAAATAGACAACCAGGCCACACTGCAGACTTCCCTTCTACCTAACCTGAAGCATAAACAGAATATATAGTAGCTTTCTCAAAAGTGTGTGTAGGTGTGTGTCATGGATTGAATTGTGTCCCCCCAAAAATATGTGTCAACTTGGTTAGGCCATGATTCCCAGTACTGTGTGTTTGTCCTCCATTTTGTGATTGTAATTTTGTGTTAAGAGGATTAGGGTGGGATTTTAAGATTAAAGATTGAGGATAAGGGCCTTCCTCCAGAGCCAACAAAGAGAGAAAGCCATTCCCTGGAGCTGACACCCTGAATTTGGACTTGTAACCTACTAGACTGTGAGAGAATAAATTTCTCTTTGTTAAAGGCACCCACTTGTGGTATTTCTGTTATAGCAGTACTAGATAACTAAGACACTGTGTATGTATGTGTGTATCCACCTTTTACTCCTTATCAACTTCCCTGGAGATGTTAATACTATGACCAAATGGCAGACTGAAAAGTGAAAATTTAAACAAATGCAAAACATCAAATAACTATTTGGCTCATATGCACCAATTTTACTGGGTTAATCATTGCTATGGAGTCCCTGGGTGGTGCAAACAGTTAACTGGAGTTCAGCTGCTAACTGAAAGGTTATAGCTTTGAATCCACCCTAAGGCACATGGAAAGAAATGTTTGATGACCTACTTCCAAAAAATCAGCCATTGAAAACCCTATGGAGCACAGGTCTACTCTGATGTGCACGGAGTCACCATGAATTGGAGTCCCCATGAATTGGAGTCCCCACAAGACAGAGTCAAATGAGGGCAACTGGTTTGGTTTATCCTTTGTTACAGTGTTATTAATATGAGCTAGAATGAGGAAGGAGCCCTGGTGGTGCAGTGGTTAAGAACTAGGCTGCTAACCAAAAGGTTGGCAGTTTGAATCTACCAGCCACACCTTGGAAACCCTAAGGGGCAGTTTTTCTCTGTCCTATAGGATCAGTATGAGTTGGAATTGACTCGACGGTGATGGGTTTGGTTTTTTATTTCTTTAGAATGAGGAAATCTGTGGGCCTAATGATAAACTACGGCATCCCACTCTCAATGATATCAAAAGTAGACACTCTGAAAGAAATATTGGTAAAGTTGTTGTCCCAGACACCAGCCGAGTGGCTCTGCTGCACAGTGGTAAAACACATGGGCTCTGGAATCAGAATGACTGGCTTTAAATTCTATCTCTGGCACTGTCTAGCTGTGTGAACCTAGGTAAGTTACTTAACCTTTATGGGCCTCAATTTCCTCCTCTATAAAATGTAACTCTTGTAGGGATTAAATGTACTGGACTATTAAACTATAGTTGTGTAAAAATGCTTAGTACAATGTTAGACACTTAGCACTCACTAACATTAGCTTGATTAAAAATATTATTGAAAATATCATCGAAGACCCTCAACAATATGGATTGACACAGTGTCTGCAACAAGGGGCTCAAACATAGCAATGGCTGTGGGGATGGCGCAGGACTGGAAAGTATTCTGTTGTACGTAACGTCACTATGAGTCAAACTGACTCAGGGCACTGTCATGGACTGAACTGTATCCTCCAAGAATATGTGTCAACTTGATTAGGCCATGATTCCCAGTATTGTGTGGTCATCCTCCATTTTGTGATTGTAATTTTATGTTAAAGAGTATTAGGGTGGGATTATAACACCCTTGCTAAGGTCATAGCCCTAAACCAACGTAAACGGAGTTTCCCTGGGGTGTGATCTGCACCACCTTTTATCTTACAAGAGATAAAAGGAAAGGGAAGTGAGCAGAGAGATGAGGGACCTCATACCACCAAGAAAGCAGTGCTGGGAGCAAAGCACGTCCTTTGGACCCAGGGTCCCTGTGCGGAAAGGCTGCTAGTCCCGGCGAAGATTGATGAGAGGGCCAACAGAGACAGAAAGGCTTCCCCTGGAGGTGACACCTTGAATTTGGACTTTTTGCCTACTTGACTATGAAGAAATAAATTTCTCTTTGTTAAAGCCATTCATTTGTGGTATTTCTGTTATAGCAGCACTAGACTTACAGGCACGTAACAACAATAAACATTAGCTAACATCATTGAACTGAGTTTCACTAAAGATTTTACAACTGACTGAAGACTTATCAGTGACATCAGATGCCTTATTGGAGTTTGGTATCTAATAATTTTGTACAGAAGAACAGTGAGTCCATAGGCATTGAAGACACATTTTTCATGTGTTTTGAAGATGCGAGAATATAAAACAGCTTCCTTAGTGAGTGAAGAGGAGATCCCTATTGGCTCACTAAAACAAAGTGATGCAGCAGCATATGATGTAGGGAAGGAGATAAAACTAATAAATGTTGCAAACATTTCACAATCTCTGATTTTCAGTGGAAGAAAAGCCTTACCTTACCTGTGGCAGAGACATAGTTTGGCTCAGGTCAGACCCACTGCACAGGAAAGGCTGCTCATGAAATCATTGTGACAGGCATCACAAGTTAAACATCACTCTGTTTAACAGCAAGAATTCCAGAGGGAATGGAGGTTTTTATTTATTTATCTTCACAAGTTAAATGTGTAATGCTGAGTACCCATTGCTTAACATTTGCTATTTGGCATTGAAAGGTATATCTAATGCAGGCCAATTTTCATGGAAACATGACATAAGATTAAATATTTCAACAACGACAGCAGCAGCAACAACACAGTCCCACAGACAGTTTTTATTCCCAAATACATGTGAATGTCAATTGTTATTTGGTTTTTGCAATCTGTTCTAAATCGCTCTTTATTTTCTGATGGCTGGAATCATAACCAGACTTCTCCACTGCAATATTCAGTGCTAGAAAATGACAGAGCAGCATCTATGCTCTAAGATAAAGCTAATAAATGTCTTTGAACATGCAAGAGCTCTGATATTATAATTACCACGAGGCCTTCTTGAAGGTGTTACTAGAGGTTGTTGACATTCAGGCAATCAAGAGATGAACAGAAAAGCTACAGCCAAAGGGATGCAGAGCATTAGGAATGTAGAATTAGAATTGTAAGATTGTAAGACTATTAGCAATATGAGATTAATACTCAAACAATTGTGGGGGCAGTGGTTGGAGAATAGAATATAAATGTCATAATCTTGACAATGCAGAAATTATATAATAAGAAAAGTTGGGAAGAAAGGGGAACAGTATGCAAGAGAGAAAGAGGAAGTGTAGTTGTTTCTTTTATAGCCATGGATTGTAATATACACTTAAAACTGATAAATCCAGTAATGGAAGTATAAAGCCACTTAGCAGTAAAAAACTAAATGCAAAGAAAGATGATATAATTTGCTAAAATTGGATGGGGAAGGAGAAAAGGGAATGGGAAAAGAAAAAACGTTCTCTACACTAACAATCACAGCTTAGGTCTGGTGTCAAAAGGAATTGCATAAGTAAATAAGTGTACAATACTGATAAACTTTGTAGTTCTTATATTAAATCATGGTGAAAGGAATAACAACTTGAATATCACTCTTCTTGTTAAGACAAAAAAAAAATAAGAAAAATTAAAAAAAGAAAACTCTGTAAATTATCAGAAGAAACATGTAAACACACGTGCATAGGCAACATCAGTATCTACTGTCCTGCCTAGATTCAGGTTTTATCGTAACATTTGGTCAATGAGGATTTTCATTATTTTATGACCAGCTCACCTATTTAATAGCATTCTAAATATATTTTAATATTCTAATTGGTATTTTTACGTATTTTGTACAAGTGGAGGGTTTTTTTTTTTTTTTTAAAGAATAACTCTGAGTATTGCTAGAAACAGAAGCATGGGCATCATATTGACAAAATTTTCATGCTAATGCCACTTTTAAATATTGATATAAAAGTCCTGAACAAAATAATACGTTCGCAAGGTGGAGTTTTTAATCAGGTATACAGGAAGGTTACCTACAAGAATATCTGCTAGTATGTTTCAGTATATCAATAGATACAGTGTTAAAAAAATTACTATATCAGTGTTGAAAAGACGTTTCATAAAAGTCCACAACCATTCTTGATTAAAAATTTAATAACATAAGAATACATGATACCTTCCTAACATGATAAACTGTATTAATCTCAATTTAGTATTTGGATCATGCT
Organism: Elephas maximus indicus; assembly: GCF_024166365.1. Taxonomy (NCBI): domain Eukaryota; kingdom Metazoa; phylum Chordata; class Mammalia; order Proboscidea; family Elephantidae; genus Elephas; species Elephas maximus. The sequence goes on along the minus strand of NC_064828.1, from coordinate 38,389,399 downwards.
GAATGCGAAAACATTAGAGAGATTTGCATGAAAGTCACAAATGTCACAAGAATGCCCACTAACACCACTATTACTTAGCTTTGTCCTAGAGGTATTAAGTAAAGCAATCAGGCAAGAAAAAAGAATATTAAGTAAAGCAATTAGGCAAGAAAAAAGAATAGAGGTGTATAATTTGAAAAGACGGTGATAAAATTGTCACTGTAAACATGATACGCTTTTTATACCTTCAATGCCAAAGTTCCCAATACACAATTACAGTTACTTAAATAATTCAGTAACATGAATGTCTATAAAATTAATATATAAAAGAAGCCTCCATACATTAAAATAATATTAGAAAATATAAAGAAAGGAAAACTCCCTTTATGATAATAATAAATAATAAAATATTTAGGAATACAGTTCATAAGAAATGAACAGGTTTCATATTTAAAAAAACTTTAAAATGATACTGATAAAAAGAAAGACTTGAGCAAATGGAAATGCATTCTATGATCTTACACGACAACATTCAGCATCTTAATGATGTCAAATCTCCTTACTTTAATCTAGAAATTTCATATGATCTAAATAAAAACAAGATTATTTTTGAATGACACAATTTGATTTTAAATTTTATATAGAAAAATAAGCAAGCAATTATATTATGAAATATATATTCAGGAATAGAATAAGAAATATTCTGAAAATTAAAAGTAAAGAGAAAAGTAACCATTTTAGACAAAAACATTTTATGAACCTACAATAATTAACAGTGTGATAATACTATGTAAATAGATGATTACTTGAAAAGAACAAATATGTACATTTTGTACCTCCTTAAATATGTGAATAGTTGCAGAACCCCACTCATGATAAGAGAAATTCAAGTTACGATTGCAGTGGGATGCCATTTTCTCAGACTGGCAAACATTAAAAAGATTGACAACACACTGCATTGACAAACATGTTAGGAAACAGTATAAACTGATATTATATGAAGGGCAATTTAGCTATATATGACAAAGATAAAAAATACATATCCTTTGACATAGCTATTCCATTAAAAAAATATATCTTAGTAACTCCAATATGTGTGAAAGGACATACGTGCAAGTTATTTATTGTAGCATTACTTTTAACAGCAAAAGAGTAAGAACAATGAAAATGTTCATCAATAGGGGACCAAATAATACAGAAGAGGGAAGGAAGGCTAGAAAATCTCTTTTTATGTACTGATATGGAATGATGTCTAAGATACAGGGAGTAAAAAATGAAAGAGCAGAAGTACCATTTGAGGAAAAAACAAGAAAAAAATTGCTTGTATGTGTATAAAAAAATAAGATGCTTGCCTAAAACAACTGCATAGTAATTGATTCTAGAAGGAGAACTGGGTGTTAGGATCAGGGATAGTGAGGAAACTTCATTTCAGGCCCTGTTGTATATGGTTGAATGCTGTAGTGTTAAGTATTTATTGCCTTTAAAAATAAATTTAAATTCAAATTAAAGAAAAACAAGAAGTATTCGACTGTGTCATTCATGACCTCCATGAAAATGGTTCATTGGATTGACCTAAATGAAGTAGGTTGAAGAGACAATGGAAGGTAAGAAATTGGAGAAAGGGTAATAAAACGTAGCTACAGAAATATAGACACTTTTTTTTAACAAGTTTTATCTGTTTGAGGTTGTAAATGAGGACAATAGGACCAAAAGGTTTATTTTAGATAGTAATAGATAAAGATAGATAATATGATACAGAGAATATACTACTACAGTATATTTTCATGTTGTTGGGAATGATCCAGTGTCTAGAATGTACATTTTTCAAATTTGAAAGGCTATTTACAAAAAAATGATGACATTGGCTTTGAAACACTATATGCTTATTTATTTACTTTTCTGATAGAAATGTGATAAAAACACTTAGTATTTATTAAGGCCACAGCTCCTTGTTGACAATAAGAACATTTTATCTACATTTATTTCAATAATGAGAGGGATGCAGAAAAGGATAACTGAGTAGTAAAACAAAGTGCGTGGTCATGGGACAAAGTAATTCTGGTGGGGCAGACAGCATGGTATACTATCTCTACCCTGTTGTTCTTGCTGCTTTCAGATCCACTAACATCCATAAAGCATACTGGATGGGGGAGTGAGCAGTGATGAAATGACAGAAGACATTCTGTAGGTTCCTCACTAGTCCTACCAAAGAAATGGAAATAGTTATCATGTGAAAAAGGGAGGTGGACTAGGCAACTGTAAAGAATAATGAGGACTCCACAAAACATCATACAACATGGATGAATCTGAAGAACATTATGCTGAGTGAAATAAGTAAATCACAAAAGGACAAATCTTATGTAGTCCCACTACTATAAAAAGTCAAGAATAGTATCATGGATTGAATTGTGTCCCCCCCAAAATATGTGTCAACTTGGTTAGGCCATGATTCCCAGTATTTTGTGGTTGTCCTTATTTTGGGATTGTAATTTTATGTTAAGACGATTAGAGTGGAATTGTAACACCACCCTTACTCAGGTCACCTCTCTGATGCAAAGTAAAGGGAGTTTCCATGGTGCGGGGCCTGCACCACCTTTTATCTCTAGAGAGATAAAAGGAAAGGGAAGTAAGCAGAGAGTTGGGGAACTCATACCACCAAGAAAGCAGCACCAGGAGCAGAGCATATCCTTTGGACTCAGGGTCCCTGTGCCCGAGAAGCTCTTTGACCAGGGGAAGACTGAGGACAAGGACCTTCCTCCAGAGCAGACAAAGAGAGAAATCCATCCCCTGGAGCTGACACCCTGAATTTGGACTTGTAACCTACTAGACTGTGACAGAATAAATTTCTCTTTGTTAAAGCCATCCACTTGTGGTATTTCTGTTACGGCAGCATTAGATGACTAAGACAAACAGATATACACATAGAAAGCAACGTTCTTTGATGGTTACCAGGGATGATAAGGAGAGTGAGGGGGAATCACTTTCTAGATAGTAGACACTTGTTATTTTTGGTGATGGAAAAGACGATATCATATATAGATGAAGTAGCACAACTTGACCAAGGTAAATAAAGACACCAAGAAGTCACAAGAAAAAGGGACAATTACAAATTGACATGTATAAATTTGCAACAACAGTAACAACAACCAAAAATTATGTGTGTGGCTAAGTAGGTAGACATGTATGCATATGTGCATATAGGAAGGCATATGCAAGTGAATGTATAAATGTATCTGTAGGCATATATATATGTATATACCTGTTTGTGTTTGCTGCTTATACATCCATATACATAACAAAGAACACAGGGGGCATGGTTACGGAAGCTTCCTAGACATATCCAAGGGAGAGATTGGTTTACTAAGTTAAAAGCTTAGAACCATAGTCTCAGGGGGACAACCTAGTCAATTGACATAACGTAGTTCATAAAGATAATGTTCTACATCCTCGTTTGGTGAGTAGCACCTGGGGTCTTAAAAGCTTGTGAGTGTATATCTAAGGTACAACTATTGGTCTCTACTCACACAGAGCAAAAGAGAATGAAGGAAACTCAAGACTCAATGAAGAAACTAGTCCACAGGACTAATAGCCCACATGAACCACTGCCTCTTCTAACCTGAGACCAGAAAAACTAGACAGTGGCTGACTACCACTACCAACTGTTCTGACCAGGGACACAACAGAAGGTCCTGGATAGAATGGGGAAAAAAATATAGAACAAAATTCGAGTTCTTTAAAATGTCAGACCTACTGGACCGATAGAGACTAGAGGAACCCTTGAGACTATTATCCTAAGATACCCTTTGAGCTTGGAACTGAAGTTATTTCTGGAGGTCACCATTCAGCCAAATAATAGACTGGCTTAGAAAATAAACAATATCACCCATTAGAAATGTGTTCCCTTAAGCAATCAACTATATGAGACCAAACGGTCAACACTGACCCAAAAGTAAACATGAGAAGGCAATGGGGTGGCAGGGGAAGGAAAGCTAGATCAATGGAAACAGAACTAACAGATTGGAAATAATGAGAATGCTGACACATTGTGCAAACTGTAACCAAGGTCACAGGACAATTTGTATAAGTATTGTTAAATGGGAACATAATCTGCTGTGTCAACTTTCACCTAAAATAAAATAAAATATTATTTTAAAAAAGAGGTGGAGAAAAGTTATGAAATGATTATATTTCAAGATCTATAATTCTGTAGAGATTTATTTTGCATTACATTCCAGAACGTGTTCTATTCTGATTGTTCTATATAACTTTGGGAAAAATTAATTTTTCTCATTGCCTCTTCTTTCTCACTATCCAATTCACACCCACCACAAGCCAAATGTCTTCTTCATTCTTACCTCTTCTACATCTTCTACTCTATAGCTTTGTATTTCCATATGTAAAATTTATCCTTCTCCTTCCATGATAACATATTCTACTCTACACCAATGAACTCTTCATCTCCTTCCACTCTGTTGACTTTTGAACTGCTCAGCTGACAACATAGACAATTAAGTAGAACAATTGCATATTGTTTCAGTAGGTAAATGGGGAGAAATCCCAGCACCTAGCACTGTACCTTTGACTTGAGCACAAAGTCAGTGAATGCTGATTGAAAGAATGAATATTAAAATTTCAAGAGAAGCAGATTTTGGCTCATTATAAGACAGAAAGTTTAGTAGAGCTGTCCAGCAAAGAACCAGGCTGTTCTTTCAAAGTAGGAGATGTTTTCATTCTAGACAACTAACTCTCAGGTTATTATATCAAAGATGTCTTCATTACACAGACAACTGGTCTGGAAGATGTCTAAAATTCCTTCCAAATCCTAGCAGTTTACAATCATTGGATGGATTCTGTACTTATCATTGAAATGGAATCTGATGTCTGCAGTACTTGTGAAGAAGTCTACTTGCTCACAGTAAAGCAGTTCACTTTTTATGTAAGATATTAGTTCTATATCAAAATAACTTTAAAAAAGTCAACTTGCTTAGGTATTCAACCAGCTCCTGCTTCAAAGGATTTATTAAAATGAGCTAAGACAGAGACATGACTGCACAGGCCTCCAGCATGGCAAGGGCAACTGAGATGAGAGACAACATGTTCAGCCATTCAAAAGAAGAGTGAGGCACTGGTTCCAGACCTGCTCCAGGGAGAAACTCAAAGGGACTCAGCACTGGCAGAACAAAGAACCCCAGGAGAGAGGCTTTGCTCCAAAAGAGAGGTTTTTGCTTCCGGAGAAGACTGTTGCGGGAAAAGGAGACTGGCTGTTTCAAACTCAAAAAAAAAAAAAAGAGAAGCTGATCTCATGGCTCTTAGCAAAATAGTGAGTAGAAAAGAAATATCAACTTGAATCCAGCGGAGAGAAGTGGACCAAAGTAAAACTATTTCATGTCTAGGAAAAGAAATGACTGTTTCTTGTACTTAGTTTTTGCCTGATTTTTCTTTGTTGTATGTTTTTCTTTTTTTCTATTATTTATGGTTGATAAATGTGCTTTGATTCTATAAGCCTTTTTTGTTTGTTTCCTCTCTATTATTAATATTTAATTCTAGGAACATTTATGGAGTGTTTGTTATAAAACAGGCACTGTGCAAGATGCTACAGTTTAAAAATGAACATGGTAAGGCTCCTTCCTATATGGAGCTGGCAGCATAGTGGATAAGCTCATCACTCATGGTATAGCCGGGAGTGGCTGAAAAGCATAGGATTTGAAATGAGACAGACATGAATTTACACTATGATTCTATCGTTTATCATCTATAAGAACTAAGGGAAGTAAAAGAAATTTCTAATCTTCGGTTTCTTTCTCTGTAAAATGTGAATGTGTCTCATGAGTTCTTATATAGATTAAATCAGATTATGTATGTATATATAAAACCTAACCCACTGCCCTCAATTGCAGTCCATAGCAACCCTTATAGTACAGAGTAGAACTGCCCATTAGGGCTACCAAGGAGCAGCTTGTGGATTAGAACCGCTTTTGATTAGCAGCCGTAGCTCTTAACCACTGCCTATATATATAAAGCAAAACAAACAAAGAAGTGCCTGGCACATAATATGTTCTCGAAAAGTCTTTTAACTACTATGACTACTCCCACCATTACCACTGTCTACTCCTGCAACTGTGCTACAAATACAAGAACAAAATTCCATGACATCATTTGCATATATTATCATTCATATCTGGAATGGGATTAAGAAGATATTGGGAAGACTATTCCTGACCCTGGTCTTGAAGGATTAATCAATTTTCTTTTGGGAAGAAAAGCAAAGACATTTCTAGCAGAAAATATGAGGAAAATAGAATTGGGAAATCTCATTCACTGAACTGAGTGCTGGAAGACATGGTCGGGAAGATCAAGGTCTCAGTTATAAATAACGTTAGGCCAGGTATCTTCTGGTTCTCCCCTATATTCGGTCTCTACTCTTTTCCTTTGTTCTCTGCCCTAGGAGTTGACCTGCATGGACTGCATCAAGAGGCCCTTATGACTTTTGCCTTCCTCCTGAGTTCAGGCAATAGGGAACCTCAAGAAGATATCAGCAGGCATGGGGAGAGAAATCAAGGTATTTATTCCTCTGCTTTTCTCCTTGGGAAGTAGTCTCGGGTTGCCTACGTCCCTTGTCTAATGGCCATTGTTGGTTACTCTTAGGGTGACCTGTTTTACCTGCTTCTGTCCTTCCAGGTTTTAGTAATCATTTCTTTACCTTGTTTTGGGTCTAAGGGTAGGAAAAAATCTGCTGGGTTCCAGGTAGTTTCCTATATCCTGCGAATACCTTAGCAATCCATCCTTTTTGCAAATAAGCCCACCTAGAATTTTCCTGATTTATGTGTGCTCTCTGCTCCTGTTGAGCATTTACTGATAGAGATATTGATTGCGATATTAAGACTTCACTCATTAATTCATTTATTCTATCGTAAAACAAATATGTACTGAGAACTTATTTGCATGCTGCTAAACACAGTCTTGTAAACCCTGGTGGCAGAGTGGTTAAATGCCAGTTGCTCCTTGGAAACTCTATGGGGCAGTTCTACTCTGTCCTATAGGGTTGATATGAGTTAGAATCAACTCATCAGAAATGAGTTTGTTTTTTTTTTTTTTTTTTAAACAGTTTCTTGTTTCATGGAGTTTACAGTCCAGATCTATACAGGTAAATAGTAATGAGAACTTAGTATAATGGATGTTAAAATAAGGTGCTTAGGACTACATACCAAGAACACTTGACCCAAACAAGGTTGAGTGAAAAGTATGCAGTGTGAGATTGGGACAATAGTAAAGCAGGCATTGAACATAATGGGGATGAGAATACAGGAATTAAGTACATAACAGGATGGTGCTACACTTTGGGAATGATAATGGACCATGTCCAAATTTGTCCAAGCCAAAGCATAATGGGCCACTCTCTACCACAGGACTTCTGTAACTAATTCTTTGGACAAAATTGTGAAGTAACATAATATAACAGGTAGTGAAGCATGATGAATCTAGCTGTCCAGAATTTTGTCCAAAGAACTAGTCACAGAAGCCCTGTGGTGGAGAGTGATCCATTACACTTTGGCCTGGTTTAATTTGGACATGGTCCTTGTCTTAGATGGATCAAATGGATCTGGGGGCACTCTGACCTCACTGAATGAAGCCAATTTTAGTCTTTAATTGATGGGCAAGTCTGAGCAACAATGCGGAGTTGCAAAGTGAAATTTGAAGTCATACTGTTCTCAAATTTACCTTCCGTATCTCAGAAACAATAATATTTTGGTCCCCTGTTCCTCTACCATTGTTTCTCTCTTTTTCACTTGAAATTTTTTTCAAATAAATGGTTAATGCCCATACCTTGATATCTTTCCCTTACTCAACCTCTATCAATCTACATTTGAATCCAACCAGTTACCTGAAATACCACTTTTCCAAAGGGCGTAAAATATTTTCTTATTGCTAAATCTATTGACTTTTTAACTAACCTAGCCTCCTGGTAACATTTAGTATGCTTGACCATCTCCACCTTCATGGAATTACATCTTTCCTTTTGATTTCTAGACAATGTCAGATGTTCTTTCTTCCTGCCCATGTGACCAACTGTGAGTATTCCCCAAGGCTCAAGTCTTAGTTTTGGGTTAGTCCCTTTCTAATACTTGTTTTTGGAGAACACATCTATTATATTGGTTTCAACTGTCACATTTGTGCCCGTGACTTCTGTATTTTTGTGTGTCTTACGTCTCATCTGGGAGTAAAAAAAAAAAACATTACCATCAAGTCAATTCCGACTCATAGTGACCCTAAAGGACAGAGTAGAACTTCCCCATAGGGTTTCCAAAGAGCGCCTGTGGATTTGAACTCCTGATCTTTCGGTTAGCAGCCGTAACTCTTAACTGCTATGCCACTAGGGTTTCCATCCAGGAGTACTCTTTGCTTTATTATACATCTTCATCCAATTAGTGATAAAATTATGTCATTTTTTTTTTAACCACATGGCTTCTGGTTCTCTCCTCTATCTCACAATTTGCTATTAGACTATTCCACCTTAAAAAGCTTTCATTATGTAACACTTATGATCAAAATTCACAATTTCTGTTACTTCAAGCCTCAGCAACCCCATCTACCTCCCAAGACCTTTAATGATTTAGTCAACTGTCTGATTTTTTGTTCTGCTACTTTACAACACGTTGTGTGTTATGCATTGAATTGTGTCCCCAAAAAGATACATTGAAGTCCTAATCCCTTATGCCTACAAATGTGAGCTTGCATGGAAATAAGGCTTTTTAAGATATTATCAGTGAAGTTAACATGAAGTCATGTCCGAGTAGGGAGGGGCCTAGTTTCATTTGAGTGGTGGCCTCATAAAGGTGAAAAGAGACATAGAGTGACAGAAAAAGGACACCATGTGACTCTGCAGGTACAAGCCAAGGACTGCCTGAAGCTACCAAAAGCTACAGATTCTTCCTCGAAGCCTTGGAAGGAATCAATTCAGTGGTACCCTGATCTCAGACTCTTAGCCTCCAGAACTGTGAAATACGAATTTCTATTCTTATAAGCTACTCAGTTTGTGATATTTTCTTATGATAACCCTAAGAAACTAAGACATTTTGCTTAGGCAAATCTTCTCATCGCCATCAAAGCCATTTCATCGAATCCCAATTAAAAAATGATTTTGTATTAGATGCAGGGAATACAGAAATGAACAAAGCATGGCCCCTGCCCTTCAGATGCTGCCTGTAGCAGGTCAGGGCTGGGTATGGTTGAAGTAGGCGGAAGACTTAGCTCTATGCAACTCATGTTAATACAGTTCAGCCTATGCTTTAGTAGTTGCATAAAGCAGTTTTATTGGGCAAATGACTTATCTGATGAGGGAACAGAATGTAAAATGAAGGTCAGTAGAAGCCAGGGATCAATGTGTGATCATAGAAATAAATTTCATCTTCTCTGTATTCCCCGAACCCCCACCCCCACCGCCATTAGTCACAGAGATTTCCAGTTATCACTAGCCCTTTTGCTTTAACAGGTTGAAGAAAGTCAGCTTTTCAACAGCTCTAGAAGGATTAGACTGAACTGCAAAGGTGACAGTTTATGAATGGCTATTCAAAATTGTATATTTCCATATATAGAGTGACACTCAAGCCAGAGAAAGCCCTGCTGTTTCTTATCTATCTTCAATAAGATCCTGTCTTTTGGAACACTTTAGTGCTTTTGGCAAGTATTTGAAGTCAAGCTATCCCTTGAGGCTCAGTTCAACAATTACTTGTTCCATGAAATATTTTTGTTTGTTGTTTTCTGATTAATCTGTGTCTTTGTTAGCTAGTGCTGCTGTAACACAAATACCACAAGTGGGTGACTTTTAAGAACAGAAATTTATTTTCTTACAGTTCAGGAGACAAAATGCTCAAATTCAGGCCACTGGCTCCAGGAGAAGGCTCTCTGTCTATTTGGGGGAAGATATTTTTTTCTTTCAGCTTATGTAGTCCCAGGATTCCCTGGTTCCTTGGCGATCCTCACATGGCATTTCTTTTCCCGCATTTGTGCTTACCTCTATGTCTAAACTGCCCTTTTTATAATTCAAAAGTTATAAAAACCATCCTTTTGTAATATAGTATATGGACATCAAGTGAAAGAGAAATTCTAATAGTACACTCTCATCACACTTAGAATACTGCCTTGCATATGCTGCTACTGTTTGGACCACGGTTGGAATGTTATCAAAAACAAAAGTCACTTATTGGTTGTTGGTCACTATGTACAGTACAGCCTACTCAAAGAAATTAGCTAGTGACTATCAAGACAACAGAATTTAGAGACGAGGACAAAGCAGAAATGTGCACTGATAAATCACTTTTTTAAAGGGAGCAATGTATCATCTGCCCAGTCACAAGCTCTAGCTTGGAAAAATATGGGGTAAGAAAAAAGAGATGAAATTGGGAAGTCAAAAACTTGACTGTAGAAGGAATTCAACTCCTGGAAAAAGAACTAGAGTACAGTATAAAAAAAAAGTGAAGAGGTAATTAAATGGTACTGAATAGCCCAAAGAAAGACATACCTCTAATCACCCATTTTTATTTAATCTGGAAGCTTCTGACATTTCCTAGCTGATAATTTGATGATCCCAGGGCTTCAGATCTCATTTCACTGAGTCTCTGTGTTATGTGTTCTGCTTCTTCTTCATACTATTTCCCTCCTTCCAGTCATCCTACAGTAACAACTCACATCCTTTGACAATGCGTCACCAACCTATCACAGCCAACCTGCAAAATATAGTGATCCCATCCCACGTAGCATAATTGCAAATCAGATTCAGTATCAGTGAGGGGAAAATAATAGAGGGGTACACCGTGCATGATTATGTGCCAGGCCGTGGAGAACAAAGTGTACCTATCTGGGTTAGTTATTGGTAGTGGGGCTCAAAGCTCTAAAATTTCCAACACCTTGCTCAGAAGCAAGAAAAGGGCTAATGCAAGCCCTGGGAAGCAGACGGGAGTGACAAGCATTAATAGTGCCATTATCTCAAGATAATCCTAAGCTGATAAAATATTTGGCCATGGCCTAGGCTTTTATTTCCCATGGAAATATGGGTTTCAAACACCACAATCTATCACAGAATCTCAAGGGGACCACACATTTTGTAATGTATTAAATTCATGTAAGCTGCCACTATGAAGACAGGAAATCTAATTTAGAGGAAAATATTCCAGCATAATAAGGAGGCTGAACTAAGGTGGCCACATTAGGGACATACTGGCTTTCTGCCTGACTATTTCCTTAATCAAAGAACATGTCAGTGGGAAGGCCACCAAAAATGATATGGGATTCAGAGCTGTCAGTTATTAGATGCACACAACAGGTAAATTAATATTTGGTGTTAGGCTTCTGGTGCTTGGGACTTGACAGCTTAAGCAATGCCACTTCAGCACTGCAAATAAGGCGAGATCATATTCTTTGTCATACTCAACCAAATATCACTATTCTCCAGCTGTCACTAGGCCGATTAGGAATCTACATTAACTCTTTCAATCCACCAAGAGCCTCTTCAGGAATTTTTTTTTTTTTCCTCGAAACTTACCAGTTACTGAAAGAACTGGTTGATACGGCTACTGTCCTGTAGTTTCTGAAGTATATAATAATGGCTTTGAGCTAGTAGAATCCCACCACATGGACTAGCTACTACAACACTCCCTCTTCCCTCCGTCTGACTAGAAAGGTAAGAAATTGCCATGCTTCTTGCCAGTGGCATAGTTGGAAGTAGAATTCATTTCTTTTCCACCAATTGTGATTTACTAAAAAAAAAAAAAAAGAATAAGCTGTGGTATACTTGGACACGCACAATCTACTTTGAGCATGATAAACTGTGAGAAAGATGGTAGTGTAGATCACAAGTGAGGAAGCAAAGACTGAGGAGTGAAGTGAGTTACCTAACTCCAGGCAAAGTGAGGTCTATGATTCCAAGCTCCATGATCTTCTCACTACACTGTATACTATCTTTATTAAAACTAGGATTCCCGTTGCCATTGAGTTGCCTCCGATTCATGGCGACCCCATGTTACACAGTAGAACTGCTCCATAGGATTGTCTTGTCTGTAATCTTTATAGAAGCAAATCGCCAGGACTTTATTCTGCAGCACTGCTGGGTGGGTTTGAATTGCCAACCTTTAGGTCTGTAGCTGAAAGCAAACCCTTTGTTCCATCTAGAAACCTGAACTGAGATTGCTCTCTGATCAAGTTTCTCCTAGATTAATACATTTCTCTTATTAATCTTCTTTCCAAATTTAACATATATGAATAGGTGTACTTTTTTTTTTTCACAAAAATCTCAGTGAGATTCAACTCACGTTTAAACATAGGTTTTTATCAAGACTTCCTTTGCCTTCTCTCCCTCCTCCTTCTCCTCTTTTGCCTTCAGATAGAGGAAAAATACATCCTAAAGATTAATTTGTCCATTTCCTTCTTAGTTCCTGCCCCATTTCTTCTAGAATATATATGCTGTCTTCATTCTTTATTTGCATGTCATTTAATGTTTATTAATTTTTAAAAGTGATTGATTCTTACAGATTATTTTTTTATATAATCAGGTCCAATGTAAATGTGGGTGTCAGTGTCACAATCACCCAGCAAAAGTCAAAAGGAAAAATTACCGTTTTTTTTTTTTTTGTCTAATATAAATGAATGGCACCTCTTAGCGTAACTGTAAGAAGCCCCGAAGAACGCACCATCAGATTACACCACACGGAGGGCGGAACACTCATATTAAGCTCTAGTTCACTGAATTATATCAGTCATCAGTTATGAAGGGACAATTTCACTACAAGGGCCTGTTTAGAAAATGAACCCTTTCCTATTTAGAAGCTCTAGCTTAGACTACCTTACCAGCGAGGCCACTAATGATAAGATTTAATGCACACTTAAAATTTTTTGCTTAGAGAAAATCTCCAGTAATTGTTTTTTAGACCATTCAAGTGGTATCAAGCCTGGCAGCCCTTTTTTTTTTTTTAAACCTTTTTCTTTAAGTGAGAACCTCTGAAACAGTGGAAAAGTGTTCTGTGAAGATAGCCCTGTATCATGATCTTATTTTGAACAGCGCTAGGATGTTTGAAAGGGTGCAGCAAGGCAGGAGCTTTACTGGTATGACAGAGAAAGAATGTTCAGATCTCTTCCAAATTAAACTTAAGGTGTGTTACCACCCACTCTGCCTCAGCTCCAAGTTGTAGAAGATTAACCAAAGCTCAGGCAGGTAGCTATAGCTTTGATGGAGTTTCCTGGGTTGCTGCTATTCCTAAGGTCCCTGAGGAAGCATCTAACAGCAGCAGCGACAATAACATTCCTAAGATACACTGGTATTTGCTTTGAGTCTCAGCAGGTGGAGCGACGGGGCTACCACAGGAAGAAGGCTAAAGAATATTTTTGGGCTTGGTAAGTTTGAATAAGCATTAGACAATGTCTGTGTGGTTCAGAAACCAACATCAGATTGAAAAATAGTCTACCCAAGATTTGTACATCAAAGTGATCAAAATTAATCCATTGCAATGGGATTCCATTCCCATAGTGTACTTATTTTGCATGCTCAGCTGAAGGCAACACACACACAAACACACAATATAGGCAACAGTAAAAGTGCTGTTATTTCACCTAGGCTTCTGCTTGATGAAGGTTAGCCCTCATGTGCGTGTGCCGTAACAGTACAGCCCCCACAGCCTTTTCCCAATGAATCACACTGTTCTCAGTGTGCTTCTTGTGATTAAAGATGCATATTCTTAGTCAATGTGGTCCTCAAAAATGCATGTAAACCATTTCATCTGATGCCCAGCCAAAAAAATAGTGATCTATTGTAATATTGAAAGAAAATCTGGTTATGTTAGACTTATACAGAGAGAGGGTGTACTCCTAACACACTGTGGGGCACTGAAGAGGTTTTCATCAAAAAAAAAAAAAAAAACTCTGTTGCCATCAAGTCGATTCCAACTCAGTGACCCTATAGGACAGAGTGGAACTGCCCTGTCTTAGTCATCTAGTGCTGCTATAACAGAAATACCACAAGTGGATGGCTTTAACAAAGAGAAATTTATTCTCTCACAGTCTAGTAGCCTAAAAGTCCAAATTTAGGACGTCATCTCCAAGGGAAGCCTTTCTTTCCCTGTCAGCTCTGGTGGAAGGTCTTTCTAGACAATCTTCCCCTGGACTAGGCGCTTCCCCATGCAGGAACCCTGAGTCCAAAGGAAGCGTTCTGCTCCTGGTGCTTCTTTCTTGGTGGTATGAGGTTTCCCTCTCTGCTCGTTTCCCTTTCCTTTTGATCTCTTGAGGGATAAAATGTGGCGTAGGCCAGACCCCAGGGAAACTCTCATTACATTGGATCAGGGATGTGACCTGGGTTAGGGAGGTGTTACAATCCCACCCTAATCCTCTTTAACATAAAATTACAATTACAAAATGGAAGACAACCGCACAAAACTGGAAATCATGGCCTAACCAAGTTGACACATATTTTGGGGGGACATAATTCAATTCACGATATTCCACCCTTTGGCCCCCTAAAAATCACATCCTTGCACATGCAAAACATAAGCCCATGTTCAAAATCCAAAAATTCCTCTTCATCTGTGAAATCTAGAATACAAGTTATCTGCTTCCAAAGGTACAATGGCAGAACAGGCATAAGCTAGACATTTCCATTACAAATGGGAGAAACTGGAGGAAAAGAAGGGATAACAGGTACCAAGCAAGTCAGCACAGCACATTACATTAGCTCTCAAGGCTTTGAAAATAATCGTCTGTTCTCTGAGACAATTTACACAAAGGCCCTGCCTTCCAGACTCTAGGTCTTGACCACACCCTCCAGATTCTAAGTGGAGGCCCCTCCTCCAGAAGCTTCAGCTCCACATTCCAAGCTCTCTGGGACAGCAACTCTGCTCCCTCAGCTTTAAGGGCATTCTTCTAATCCATCTGAGTGGTGACTCCACCCTTAGAAACACCAGAGACCATGGCTCCACCCTTTGAAATTCTTGAGGTCATGGCCATACCTTTTGAGACTGAGGCAGCTTGGCTTCTTTTGTACCTTGTCTCTTCAGCTTCTGTTTCCTGATTTCTTGGCCTCTTGGCTCCTCGGGCCTCACACCTACATCCGCCCTGGTGGGGCAGGTGTTCCAAAGCTCTGTAGCTCCACCAATAAGTGCCTAGAGGCACCCTACTCCGCCAAGAAGCTTCCTGAACATAGGCACTCAGCTCTCTAAACTCTGTGGGTTGGCTCTAGTGCCCTCTCGTGCTGGTCTCCTGGTTCTGCTCCTTCTGATCCTCTGCTGCTACCATTTCTCTGCCACTGCAGGTTCTCTGCCACTGCTGGTTCGACTGCGCAATACTGGGAATCATGGCCTAACCAAGTCAACACATATTTTCGGAGGACACTATTCAGTCCATGACATGCCCTATAGGATTTCCATGGAACAGATGGTGGATTTGAGCTGTGCTACCAGGGCTCCGAGATTTTCACAGGTAACTTTAACTTTGGAACCCAACTTCCATCTAAGATTATTATATAAAATTATGATGTTCAGAAACTCTTTATTAAAGCTGGCAGAGCTTGATGCCATTGAGAAATAGTTCATAGCCTACATCTACCCTCTTTCCATTTACATTCTGCCAAAGTAAAATTGCCAAAAAGGAAAAAAATTCCAAATGTGGATGCTATCTTCTTAATTCAACTTCTCCTGGTCTATATCCACAGAAATCATTTGTCGAGGATTAAGAGCCCCCCCCGCACCCTGCAAACATACACACTGACACATGTAAACACACATAATATCTTAACTAATTTTTTCCCAAATGAGCTTAAAAATGTGTTGAATAAAAATTAATTAGGTAATTCAAAAGATAGGCATATACTCAAAAAAATTATTCCTGGAAAAGAAATGACTCTTGTAAGGAGACTTATGAGCCAAGGAGTCAGTCTCCTGGGGTGTTATGATTCTTACTGGTTGGCCTTGTAAAGACGATACTGGACCCTCTGGAACATGAGGCATTTCCTTGTTTGCAAAATTCTGATCCTAGGACCTTCACTTCAATTATCAGGAATCCCCACAAGTCTGAACAGCTATAGGATTTCTTGCAAACAGTGCAGCGATTCACTGGAACAACAACCTATATTTTAGAATGAATGCTATCAACATTTCGCTGTTAACTCAAACATAATTGTTGTTGTTAGGTGCTGTTGAGTCAGTTCCTACCCATAGCAACACTATGTACAACAAAAGGAAACACTGCCCAGTCTTGCTCCATCCTCACAATCGTTGTTATGCTTAAGCTCATTGTAGCAGCTACTGTGTCAATCCATCTCGTAGAGGGTCTTCCTATTTTTCGCTGATCCTCTACTTTACCAAGCATGATGCCTTTCTCCAGGGACTGATCTCTCCTGATAACACGCCCAAATTACATGAGACATAGCCTCACCATTTCTGCTTCCAAGGAGCATTCTGGTCGTACTTCTTCCAAGACAGATTTGTACGTTCTTTTGGCAGTCCACAGTATATTCCATATTCTTAACCAACACAGTAATTCAAAGCTGACAGTCCTTCAGTCTTCCTTATTCACTGTCCAGCTTTCACATGCATATGAGGTGATTGAAAATACCATGGCTTGGGTCAGGCACACCCCAGTCTTCAAGGTAACATCTTTGCTCTCCAACACTTTAAAGGGGTCCTTTGCAGCAGATTTACCCAATGCAATGCATCTCTTATTTCTTGACTGCTGCTTCCATGGGTGTTGATTATGGATCCAAGTAAAATGAAATCCTTGACAACTTCAATCTTTTCTCCGTTAATCATGGTGTTGCTTATTGGCCCAGTTGTGAGGATTTTTGTTTTCTTTATGTTGAGGTGTAATCCGTACTGAAGGCTGTGGTCTTTGATCTTCATCTGTAAGTGCTTCAAGTTCTCTTCACTTTCAGCAAGCAAGGTTGTGTCATCTGCATAACACACGTTGTTAATGAGTCTTCCTCCAATCCTGATGATGAGTTCTTCATATAGTCCAGCTTCTCGGATTATTTGCTCAGCATACAGATTGAATAGATATGGTGAAAAGATACAATCTTGATGCTCACTTTTTCTGACTTTAAACCAAGCAGTATCCCCTTGTTCTGTACGCCCTACTGCCTCTTGATCTATGTACAAGCTCCTTGTGAGCACAATGAAATGTTCTGGAAATCTCATTCTTCACAATATTATCCATAATTTGTTATGATCCACACAGTTGAATGCCTTTGCATACTGAATAAAACACAGGCAAACATCTTTCTGGTATTCTCTGCTTTCAGCCAAGATCCATCTGACATCAGTAATGATATTCTTTGTTCCATGTCCTCTTCTGAAACCAGCTTGAGTTTCTGGTAGTTTCCTGTCGATGTACTACTACAAGTGCTTTTGAATGATCCTCAGCAAAATTCTACTTGCGTATGATATTAAAGATATTGTTTGATAATTTTCGCTTTTGTTTGGGTCGCCTTTCTTGGGGACAGGCATAAATATGGATTTCTTCTGGATGGTTGGCCAGGTAGCTGTCTTCCAAATTTCTCAGCATAGACGAGTGAACACTTCCAGTACTGCATCCATTTGTTGAAACATCTCAGCTGGTATTCTGTCAATTCCTGGAGGCTTGTTTCTCACCAGCGCCTTCAGTGCAGCTTCGACCTCTTCTTTCAGTACCGTTAGTTCCTGATCATATGCTACCTCCTGAAATGGTGGAACGTCAACCAATTATTTTTGGTATAGTGACTCTGTATATTTCTTCCATCATCTTTTGATGCTTCCTGCATCATTTAATATTTTCCCCATAGAATCCTTCAATATTAACATAATTATACGCAGCAAATTACAAAAGATATGCTTATTTTCATGTCACTCCTGGCTAAAAAGTAGCCGAGAACTCTTAGGTAGTTTTGTCAAAGAGAATGATCTCAATGTCAATTCTCTATGGAAGCCTCCTGTTTTTGTATTATTCATGTTCTGCTCACCTTCTTCTCCCCACTCCAACACTATTCCTTATCCCACACAGATCTGTGCCCAAGTGCCCGTCACTTCCAACTACTAGGGCTCTTATTTCTATTTGCATGTTGTAAATCTCCATGTACAATCATTGAAACCTCACTTTAAATACTAAGGATTTATTTGTATAAATATATATATATTGCTAATGTGAAATTTTGATTCCTTTAAATAAAATTTAAAAATGCCTATTAGTCAGTTACTACTACCCCAGGAGTAGAATGCCGGCATGCTTGTCATGTACTTTTCTCTCTGCCCAACAAAATTCTCTGCTTTCTTGAGTCCGTCACTACGTTTTTAGCCCTGCTGTTAGATTGGGAAGAGATTATTTTCCATCCTATTAACAGGAGTGTAAACTTCCTGATGGAGCTTGAACTGTACAAGTACAGAAACGTCCTCCTGGCAGCAGCAGCTTGGGAAGGAACAGCTTACCCAGGCCATAGTGCTCTTCCATTTATAGCAGAGGAAGGCACCAGAGAAAACCAGAAAATAGAAGCCATCGTAAAAGTTAAAAATACATTTATTTAATTTTATTGTGGTGAAAATACACTTAGCAAAACATATGCCATCTTAGCAGTTTCTAAATGTACAATTCAGTAACATTGATTACGTTCTTCAAGTAGTGCAACCATTGTTGCTATCCTTTTCCAAATCGTTCCACTACCATTAACATAACCTCAGTACCCCCTAAGCACAAACTTCCCCTTTATCCCTCCCTCCCACTCTGGTAACCTCTAATAATTTCTGATTTCTATATATTTGCCTGGAAACCCTGGTGGCATTGTGGTTAAGAGTTTGGCTGTTGACCAAAATGTTGGCAGTCCAAATCCACCAGTAGCTCCTTGGAAACCCCATGGGGCAGTTCTACCCTGTCCTATAGGGTTGCTATGGGTCTGAATTGACTCGATGGCAATGGGTTTTGTTTTTGTTTTTTATATATTTGCCTATGGAATCTTGGTTGCACAGTGGTTAAGCACTCAGCTGCTAACCAAAAGTTCAGTGACTCAAACCCACAAGTTGCTCCCTGGGAGAAAGATGTGGCAATCTGCTTCTGTAAAGATTTACAGCTTTGGAAACCCTATGGGGCAGTTCTACTCTGTCCTATAGGTTTGCTATGAGTCAGAATTGATTCGACACCAATGGGTGTATATTTGCTTAAGAGCACTTGGCTGCTAACTGAAAGTTCAGGGGTTGGAATCCACAAACGGCTCTCAGGAGAAAGAAAACTCACACCTTGGGAAACAAAACTCCTCTCCTACATCTGGCAGTCTGCTTCTGTAAAGATTACAGCCTTGGAAACTCTATGGATGCTGTTCTACTCAGTCCTATAGGGCCACTATGAGTCAAAATCAACTACACAGCTTATTTCATGTAAGTGAGGTCATACAATATTTGTCCCTTTGTGACTGACTTGTTTTGTTCAGTATGATGTTTTCAAGGTTCATCCATGTTTCGGCATGCATCAGAGCTTCATTTCTCTTTATGGCTGAGTAGTATTCCATTATGTGTGTATGCCATATTTTGTTTATCCATTCACCTGTTGGTGGACATTTTGATTGTTTCCACCTTTTAACTATTGCCAAAAGTGTAGCAATGAACGTCGGTGTACAGGTTTCTGTTTGTATTCCTGCCTTCACTTCTTCTGAGTATCTATCTAAGATTAGAATTTCTAGATCATATGATAGTTGCATGTTCAACTTTTTAAGGAAAAAGTTGAGAATATTTGTAAAGAGAAGCTGAATATATGCTTTTCTCTCTGGGCTTTTTACTTACGATCTTTCTTATAAGAAGGCTGGATGTTTGACCCAAAGACCACTATCATATATAGTAAAGAAAACAATCACTAAGAAAGAAAACCCACAAAATGGAAAATCCTTTTCATTGTTAATTGTTGCTACCAAGATAGCTTTGGCATTTATAAACTTTATTAAGGGTCCTAAATCTCTAAGGAATAAATTTATGATGTTTCAATTTTCAGTAGCACTTACGTCTCAGAAATATTTCCCAGTGGGCTTTTCTGCCTACTCATTTTTATCTTCTATTCTTAGAGAAAAATGACATTAAAAATGTGTAAAAATTCAGATTTCCTACTGGGCTTCCATTGCTTTTTGACACTGAATGTGTACTAACACCTTGGGAAATACAACTCCTCTCCTACGTCTGAATTTCTATTAGGCTCTGTGGTGGGGAAGGAAGATAGAAGGAAGAGGTGCTTGGGCATGTAATGGGATACTATTCAGGCCAAGTGCTTCACCTAGTCCAAGGTCATGGCCAAATCCCTTGAGACAAAAAGGTAGAAAATCCAAACCTGAGACAAAGTAAGCTGTAATGACCCCACCGGGAGTTTGCTTGGTGAGAACCTTACTTTGTCTCCACTTTTTTTTTAATCATGGTAAAATATATAAAACACAAAGACATGCCATTTCAACCACTCTGAAGCGTACAAAGAGTGACATCAACCACACTGAGCATGTTATGCAACCATCACCAATATCTAGCCTTGCAAGTTTTCATCACCCCAAACAGAAGCCTAGTACTCCTTAACCTTTTTTTGGGATATATGATTGGGATACATGCTTGTCCACCGACGTTTGCTGGGAAGCTGCTTTCCCGCTGACAGTGCGTGCTGCTACAAGGCAGTGGCCTTTATGTCAGTTCAAAACCAAAAAACGGGCATGTGCAGCAAATTACTGTTTTTGTAGGGTATTATATGAGGTGTGTATGTTTTTGGTAGGAAAAGTAGGCATTTTGAATGTTTTGCGGGGACATGTATGTCTGGGGGGACCCTGGGGTAGAATTAGTGGTACAACGTATGTCCTTCTGGACTCTGAGGGTAGGCTTATGGGAGGCCAACAAGGCTTATGGGAGGGGAGAAGAAAAAAACCCATACTACCTATCAAAAATTCAGGCACACTCAATGATTCAGCATGCTTCCTTTAATGAAAACAATAAATAACTCCCCCCTCCCCTACCAACTCCTGGTAACCACTTATATTTTATCTGTATGCATTTGCCTGTTCTAGATATTTCATATAGGTAGAATCATAGTATTTGTCCTTTTGTGTCTGACTTTACCCAGCGTTATGCTTTCAAGG
Source organism: Elephas maximus indicus (assembly GCF_024166365.1). Classification (NCBI taxonomy): domain Eukaryota; kingdom Metazoa; phylum Chordata; class Mammalia; order Proboscidea; family Elephantidae; genus Elephas; species Elephas maximus. The sequence continues at coordinate 38,368,326 of NC_064828.1, read as the reverse complement.
CTCATCCACACTGTAGCATGTATCAGAACTTCATTTATCTTTATGGCTTTATGTATGTACCACATTTTGTTTATCCATTCATCTGTTGATAGACATTTGGATTGTTTCTACCTTTTGGCTACTGTAAATAATGCTACAATGAGCCTTGTTGTACAAGTATCTCTTTGAGCCCCTGCTTTCAGTTCTTTTGGGTATACGTTTAGGAGTGGAATTTCTGGGTCATATGGTAATTCTCTGCTTAAATTTTTGAGTCACCACCAAATTGTTGTCCACCACAGTTGCACCATTTTACCTTCTCATCAGCAATGGCTAAGGGTTTCAATTTCTCCACATCCTCATCAACACTTGTAATTTTCCATTTTTCTGAAAATAGCCACCCTAATGGCAATGAAGTAGTATCTCATTGTGGTTTTGATTTGCATTTCCATAATGACTAATGATGTTGAGCCATCTTTCCATGTGCTTGTTGGCCATTCCTATATCTTCTTTGGTGAAGTGTCTGTTTACTTCCTTTGCCCGTTTTTTAATTGAGTTATTTGTCTTTCTGTTGTTAAGCTGTATAAGTTCTTTTTATATTATGGATACTAAGCCCTTATCAGACATACAGTTATCAAAAATTTCCTTCCATTCTGTAGGTTATACCTTCACTTTCTTGGTAAATTTCTTTGATGCACAAGAGTTCTTAATGTTGATGAAGTCCATTTTATCTATTTTGTCTTTTGTTAATTGAGCTTTTGGTGTTAGATCTAAGAATCTACTGTCAAAAGGTATGTCATGAAATATTACCTATATGTTTTTGAGTTTTATTGTTTTAGTTCTTATGTTTATTTTTTTGATCTATTTTGTGTTTTCATATATGATATGAGCTATGGATTCAACTCCATTCTTTTGTTTGAAGAGATCCAGTTGTTCCTGCATCATTTATTGAAAAGACTATTCTTTCCCTCACTGAATGGACATGGCACCCTTGTTGGAAATCAATTGGCCATAGATGTATGGGTCTATTTCTGGATTCTCAGTTCTATTCCACTGGCCTTTATGCCTATTCTCAAACCAGCACCAAACTGTTTCTATTTTAATTACTGTTTTGATTACTAGCTTTAAAGTATATTTTGAAATCAATAAATGTGAACCCTCCCACTTTATTCTTCTTTTGAAAGATTATTGTGGCTATCCAGCACACTTTGTAATTCCATATAAATTTGAGGGTTGACTTTTCCATTTCTGCAAAGAAGATTTTGATATTTGAATAGGGATTTCATTGAAACTGTAGATCACTTTGGCTATTATTGACATCTTAACAATATTAAGTACTCTAATCCTTGAACATGAGATGTCTTTCCATTTAAGTCTTTAATGTCTTTCAGTTTTAAAGAAAGTTTTATAATTTTCAATGTACCTTCTTAGTTAACTTTATTCCTAGGTATTTTATTCTTTTGGGTACTATCGTAAATGAAAATTTTTTCTTAATTTGTTTTCAGAGTATTCATTGCTGTGTATATAAAAAAAAAGTATAGAAACTATTAATTTTTGTGTATTGATCTTGTACTCTACATCTTTGTTGAATTCATTTATTGGCTCTAATAACTTCCTTGTGGATTTTGTGTGTGTGTGTGTGTGTGTGTTTGTGTATAGGGAGTATGTCTAGGTACAGGATCATTCCACCTGCAAATAGAGATAGTTTTACTTCTTCCTTCCCAATTTGGATACATTTTATTTCTTTTTCTTGCCCAATCGCTCTGACTAGAACTTCAGTTAAATTTTGGAAAGCAGTGGTGAAGTAGACATCCTCATCTTGTTCCTGACCTTGTGGGGGGAGATTTTCATCTTTTTTACATTGAGCATGACGCTAGCTGTGGACTTTTCATATCTTTGCACATTGATTGTTTAATACGGTGTTGTTTAATTTACACATATTTGTGTAATTTCCAGTCTTAATTCTGAAAAACAGTTCCTTAGTTTCATTCCATTGTGGCCAGAGAAAATGCTTTGTATGATTTCAATCTTTTTTTTTTAATTTTTTTTTTGGCTTTAACAAAAAGAAGTTTATTTTCTCACAGTAGACTAAAAGTCCGAATTCAAGGTGTCAGCTCCAGGGGAAGGCTTTCCTCTGTGTTGACTCTGGAAGAAGGTCCTTGTCCTCAAACTTCCCCTGCCCAAGGAACTTCTCAGGAGCAGAGACCCCAGGTCCAAAGGAAGCGCTGTGCTCCTGGAACTGCTTTCTTGGTGGCGTGAGGTCTCCAACTCTCTGCTTGTTTCCCTTTCCTTTCATTTCTTGAGAGATAAAAGGTGGCACAGGCCCTGCCCCAGGGAAACTCCCTTTACATTGGATCAGGGAGGTGACCTTAAATCCCACCCTAATCCTCTCAACATAAAATTACAATCACAAAATGCAGGGCAACCACAAAATACTGGGAATCATAGCCTAAACAAGCTAAAAGACACATTTTGGGGGGATATAAATCAATCCATGACAATGTCCAAAGTACATAAGATGAAGTCTCGCCATCCTTGCTAGAGTATTCTGCTATACTTCTTCCAAGACAGATTTGCTTGTTCTTCTGGCAGTCCCTGGTATATTCAATATTCTTCGCCAATGCTACAATTCAAAGGCATCAACTCTTCTTCGGTCTTCCTTACTCATTATCCAGCTTTCGCATGCATATGAGGTGACTGAAAATACCGTGGCTTGGATCAGGTGCAACCTAGTCCTCCAAGTGACATTTTTGCTTTTGAAAAGTTTAAGAGGTCTTCTGTAGCAGATTTGCCCAATGCAAAATGTTGCTTGATTTCTTGCTTGTTAGTTCCATGGGCATTGATTGTGGATCCAAGTAAAATAAAATTCTTGAAAACTTCAATCTTTTCTCCATTTATCATGATGTTGCTTATTGGTCCAGTTGTGAGGATTTTTGTTTTCTTTACGTTGAGGTGTAATCCATACTGAAGGCTGTGGTCTCTGATCTTCATCAGTAAGTACTTCAAGTCCTCTTCACTTTCAGCAAGTGAGGTTGTGTCATCTGCATATCACAGGTTGTTAATGAGCCTTCCTCCAATCCTGGAAAATCTTCACATAGCCCAGTTTCTCAGATTATTTGTTCAGCATACAGATCGAGTAAGTATGGTGAAAGGATACAACCCTGACACACACTTTACCTGATTTTACACCACGCAGTATTCCCTTGTTCTGTTCCAACCACTGTCTCTTGGTCTATGTATAGGTTCCTCATGAGCACAATTAATTGTTCTGAAATTTCCATTCTTCACAATGTTATCCATAGTTTGCTATGATTCACAAGGTCAAATGTCTTTGCATAGTCAATAAAACACAGGTAAGCATCCTTCTGATATTCTCTGCTTTCAGCTAAGATCCATCTGACATCAGCAATGATATCCCTTTTTCCACATCCTCTTCTGAATCTGGCTTGAATTTCTGGCAGTTCCCTGTCAATGTACTGCTGCAACCACTTTTGAATGATCTTCAGCAAAATTTTACTTCCATGTGTTATGAATGATTTTGTTTAATAACTTTCACATTCTGTTGCATCACCATTCTTTAGAATGGGCACAAATATGGATCTCTTCCAATCAGTGGCCAGGTAGCTGTCTTTCAAATTTCTTGGCATAAACAAGTGAGCACTTCTGTGCTGCGTTCATTTGTTGAAACATCTCAATTGGTATTCCATCAATTCCTGAAGCCTTGTTTTTTGCCACTGTTTCAGTGCAGCTTGCAGTTCTTCCTTCAATACCATCAGTTCCTGATCTTTGTTGCCTCCTGAAATGGCTGAATGTCGGCCAATTCTTTTCTGTGCAGTGGCTCTATGCACTCCTTCTATCTTCTTTTGATGCTTCCTGCCCTGTTCAATATTTTTCCCATAGAATCCTTCAATATTGCAACTTGAGGCTTGAATTTTTTTCTTCAGTTCTTTCATCTTAAGAAATGCTGAGCATGCTCTTCCCTTTTGGTTTTCTAAATCCAGGTCTTTGCACATATCATTACAATACTTTACTTTGTCTTCTCAAGCTGCTCTTTCAAATCTTCTGTTTAGGTCTTTTATTTTGTCATCTCTTCCATATGTTTTAGCTACTCTACGTTCAAGAGAAAGTTTCAGAGTCTCTTCTGACATCCATTTTGGCATTTTTTTTTTCCAAGAACACTTTTGGTCCTTGTTTTTTTTTTTTAATACTTTTTATTGTGCTTTAAGCTAAAGTTTAAAAATCAAGTCAGCTTCTCATACAAAAATTTATATACACCCTGCTTTATATACTCCTAGTTGCTCTCCCCCTAATGAGACAGCACACTCCTTCCCTCCACTCCCTATTTTCGGGTCCATTCAATCTTTTTCAATTTATTGAGATTTGTGTGTACCCTAGAATATGGTCTATCCTGGAGAATGATCCATAAGCACTAGAGAAAAATGTGTATTGTACTGATGTTGGGTCTAATTGGTTTATGGTTTGTTTGAGTCCTCTGTTTCCCTGTTGATCTTCTGTCTAAATGTTCTATTCATTATTGAAAGTGGTGCAATGGAGTTTACAACTATTGTTGTAGAATGGCCTATTTCTCCTTTTAAATCTTTCAGTGTATGCTCTGGTGGCACAGTGGTTAATAGCTTGGCTGCAAACCAAAAGGTTGACAGTTCATTCCACCAACCGTGCCTTGGCAATCCTATGGGGTGGTTCTACTCTCCCCTGGAGGATCATTATGAGTCAGAAATGACTTGGTGGCAATGTGTTTATGGGATGTTAGGTGCATATATACTTATAGTTGTTATTTCTTGTTGATAAATTGACCCTTTTATCATTATATAATGCATTTGTCTCTTGCAACAGATTTTGACTTAAAGTCTATTTTGTCTAACATTAACATAGTCACCCCAGCACTCTTTTGGTAACTACTACCATGGAATTTTTTTTTTTTCATCCTTTCACTTTCAACCTGTTTGTGTCTTTGGATTTAAACTATGTCTCTTGTGGACTTCATATAGATGAATCATGTTTTTTTTTTTTTTTTTAATTCATTCTGCCAGTCTCTTCTTTTTTATTAGAAAATTTAATTCATTTACATTTAAAGTATTTACCGATAAGGAAGGACTTACTTCTTCCATTTTGCCATTTGTTTTTTGTGTATCTTGTATCTGTTTTTTTATATCTCATGTCCTTCCAATACTACCTTTTTTGTGTTTAGTTGATTTTCTGTTGTGAACTATTTTGAGTTCCTTCTCATTTGTGTGTATTTTAGATATTTTCTTTGTGGTTACCATGAGGGATTACATTTAACATCCTAACATTATAACAACATAGTTTAAATTAATACCAACTTACTTCAATAACATACAAAACTGTATTCACAAACTGTTCCTCTCCCGCTTTATGTTATTGTTACCAAAAAGTGCATCTTTATATATTATGTGACATTTATAATTATTTTTATTCATTTGTCATTTTAAATCATGTAAGGCATCACAATTAGAGTTATAAACCAAAAATACCATAAAACTGGCCTTTATTTTCCCAGGAATTTACTTTTAACAGAAATAATTTTTCTTTGTTTGACTTTTAGCTACCGTCTAGTGTCCTTTTGTTTCACTTTGAGTAACTTCCTTTAACATTTCTTACAGGGCAAGTGTGGTCATAATAAACTCCCTCACCTTTTGTTTGTCTGGGAATGTCCCAATTTTGCCATTTTTGAAGGACGCTTTTCTGGGTATAGAATAGTTGGTTGACAGCTCTTTTCTTTCAGCACTTTAAATGTGTCATTCCACTGCCTTCTGGCTTCCATGATTTCTAAGGACAGCTCAGCATTTAATCTTTTTTTAGGATCCCTTGAATGTGGTAATTCACATCTCTCTTGCTGCTTTCAAGATTATCTCTTTACCTTCGGTTTTCAAGAGTTAGATTATAACATGTCTTAGTGTTTAGTATGGGTCTTTATTGATTTATACTACCTGGGCTTCATTGAGCTTCTTAGACACGAAGATTTATGTGTTTTGCCACATGTAAGAAGTTTTATGCCATTAAAATATATTTATTCTCTCTCTCTCTTCTCCTTCTGACTCTCCCATAATATATATGTTGGTTCACTTAGTGGTATTCTACTTGTTCCTTAGCTTCTGTTCACTTTTCCTCATTCTTTTTTCTTTTTGTTCTTCAGACTCTATAATTTCAATTATCCTGTCTTCATATTCTGTGATTCTTTCTTCTGACAGCTCAAATAAACTTTTAAGTTCCTCACTGAGTTTTTCATTTTAGCTATTGTAGTTTTCAGCACCAGTAATTCTGTTTGTTTGTTTTTTCATAGTTTCTGTTTATCGAAATTCTGTTTTTCATGTTTCGTTTTCTTAATTTCTTTAGTTCTTTGTTTGTGTTTTTCTTTAGCTCTTAAACATATTTAATACTGATATTTTAAAGTTTTCTAGTCTGCTTATTATCCGCACTTCCATAGAGACAATTTCTGTCACTTTGTTTTGCTTTTTGATTGGGCCATGTTTTCCCGTGTCTTTGTATGCCTTGTGAATTTTGTTGCTGCTGTTGAAACTGGGAAATTTCAGTATCATAATATGGTAACACTCTAACACAGATTCTTCGCATTCTCTAGAGATGAAAAAAAAATTTTTTTCCGTTGTTGAAGGTTGTATAGTCCATCTGTCCAGCAACCTACACTTACAACTTTTACAAAGACTACTTTCCTAGACATGTGTAAGTACCTAAGACTCTGTTCCCATTCCCAGTGAGTGATTTGAGCAGAAAAAGCAAAAGCAAAAAAACTAAAATAAAACAAAAACTTCTCCCAGTATTTGCAAATTGGCTGTGTGTCGGGGCCCTCTTTCAACACTTGGGCTGGCTTGCAGTTAGCTTGAGGTGGAAAAATATGGGGTCTTCCAAGGTGTCTTCTGTGCATTCATCCTGCCCTAAGCATGCCCTGAATTGCTTTGTACACATGTTGCCTCTGAATGCCCCAAATTTTAAAAGGAACACTTACTCTGAATTGTCCTTTATTCCTTAGGTATTAATTGTACACTCCAATCACACAGTTTAGCCCTGGGTGGGTATGGGTCATATGGTGGCCATAGACACTGTTGCCCATTGCTGCCCCTCACACCAAATGAATTTCAAGACAAACCACACTGAGAGGAGCTCCTGCTTTAATCCTCCAGGCAGGCAAACCTCAAACAGTCAGAACAGATCTCCACTATGCTTCACTAGTACAGGCTGCTTTGCTCTCTCCAGAGCCAGAGATCTGGCCCCCTTCCAACGACACTGTCTGCTGCTGCCACTTTAAGATGGCAGAGTTGTCAGGCTGGAGAGAGGGGTGGACACAGCTGAGTAGAAAACCAAATTTTCTTACTGTTTAAGAGTCTCTTTTTCTTGATACATTGTTTTATTAGTTGCTGCAACCCTCCAACTGCTTTTCAGAGTTTTTACAAATTAAGTCTATCAATTTCTGGTTGTTTTCCTTGGTGATCTTGTAGAAGGAACGGAAACAGCATGAAACAGCACGTACAACCATCTTCTATTTCTCAGCCGTCTCCATATTTTGAGTGAGGTGAACCAAAAGGCAGTTTTCACTGCTGCAATCCTGGTATGCTAGCAATTCTACCATTTGCTTTGTGAAACTGGGCAAATTCTGAGATCACATTGCTTGTTTTTTACAAAGCTTTCTTCTTCCAAGGTTTGGTCATTGTCGGGTACTCACTTTCTTAAGAACTTTGAGTTAATGTTGCTGTTGTTGTTGGGCACATTGAGTCAATTCCAACTCATAGTGAACCCATGTGACAGAGTAGAACTGCCCCATAGTGTTTTCTAGTCTGTAATCTTTATGGAAGCAGATTGTCAAGCCTTTCTCCCGCAGAGTAGCTAGGTAGGTTTGAACTACCAACCTGTCAGTTAATAGTATTAGGAAAATCTGACAAACGTAATAAAATATAAATATTTAGGTTCCTCTAGTTCCTAATCCTCTTTGGCCAAGTTTACTAGAAGATAGTGTGCATTGTCAATCATTATCATTAACCAATGATTATTGAAGATTTCAAAGATGTGTGGTGTTAAACAAGGCTTACTCACTTTCTAAATCGCTTGTGGTACAAATTTTTTCCAAATGCAAATTTTCAATTTTTTCACATATTGAGAAAAATCTTTTCTCAACATTGAGAACAATCTTTTTAGAAAATCATTCACCTGGATTCAACATTACCCGTCAGCAACTTCACTTACTATTCTAAGAACTGAAACTGAACTTCAATTAAGAAACCAGAACCCATGAGGGTGAGAGAGTTAGGTGATAAATGTTTCCTCATTTCCAGCAACTATTGGATTTTCTGTTTCACTCAGTGAAAGAATGACGGAGCAGGCAAATCTCCAAGGCTGAGCTTTTTGGGTGAGATTTTTCTTACAACACTACACCTAATTTTCCGTGTGTACCATCAGCAGAGTTTCTCAAGGTACTGCTTATTGAAACTGACCTGGTAGGCATCCCAGGTCTTAAAGATGAATGAATAAATAACTTTGCTGAATGCTGCTGAATATGTGATAATGTAATTAGTATTCCTGCCAACGGAATTGAAAATGAGATGTTGCATCTCTAGAGACTTTTGTACTTCTCTGTAAATAGTTTCTCTTTAAATCCACAAGATACATATGAGCTAAGCAAAAAGGTTCACTCTAAATTAAAATGCTATTATGCTACAGATGATGTGGATGAAGGGCTTACTGAATTGTCGCTCCCAGATTGACAGGGGAAAACCATCATTTACATATTTTCCAAGCACATTGTGCCCCAAAGGCATTCGGTTTCTTTAAATGACAGAAAAGCCATTTGGGTTAGAAATAATCCACTAGAGGAACACAATGGTGACCCATTGTTAATACCTCTATGACTATAAAAATAAATGTTAAAATGCATTTGATTCTAAGGAAAAGAAAAACAAACTGTTTGCTATAAGGCACTTCTAGATTTCAAAATAAAGATTACAAAAAGTATGATGTTTTAAAATTGTTGCATATTTCTGCCTTGATTTGTTTAAAACATTAAGGCATTTACCATATTGGCACCAAATCAAGTCAATCTAATCAATTTCCCCTTGGATACTTCAGTAACTTAGAATTTAAATGTTAATCAGTGCCAGTCAGATTATTTACATACAGGTGCATAGGAAATAATCCAGTGGATTGTTGCCCAATATTTGCTAGCTAAAACTGCAAAGACAAGAATTATTTTTTCTTCCTTCCAGAGCATTTGCAAAGGATGAGTGAACTTCCTTCAGACTCAGCAGGACTTCCTCAGTCTGGCTGTGCTTCAACTCAAAATGATTTCCTCCTCAGAAACAAGCACACGGATGCCAGTTCATCTCTCACCAGAAACAAGAGAAACGTATGTCTCATTGCTAAAGACTCAAATCTGGATGATATCTAGAAAGCAGACATTAGTGGGTTCGGTTCTTTTAATGGAGTTCCTATACGCTGGAATAAACAGAAGAAGGCAGACCAAACACTGGCCCAAGAATCAAGAGAGGCGTCCTAACTTTGTCACTAACAAGCTCTATGACTTTGAGCAAGTCAAAGTCATAGAGCTCTCTGGACTTCAGTTTCTGCCTGTGTAAGGGAACAGACCTGAACTACATGGTCCTTCATTTATTCAGATATATTTTTCTTGTTGTTGTTAGGTGCCCTTGAGTCAGTTCCAACTCACAGCAACCCTATGCACAACAGAGCAAAACACTGCCTGATCCTGCGCCAGCCTCACAATTGTTGCTCTGCTTGAGCCCATTGTTGCAGCCACTGTGTCAATCCATCTCATTGAGGGTTTTCCTCTTTTTCACTGACCCTTGTTTTACCAAGCATGATGTCCCTCTCCAGGGACTGATTCCTCCTGATAACATGATTGATAATATATTGAGTGTTTGCGATTTGCTAGTTATTGTGATAGCTGCTGGGATTCATAGTGATGAACCACAAAGATGTCTTCATCTCCCGGAATCTGCATCCTGGTGCTCTGAAATAGGTTTTTTTTTGTTGTTGTTCTTTGTCTGCTTCAATTGGCACCACCTTTGTTTATTTTTCTCAAAACTGACTGTGAAGAAAAGATTATCACAATTCAACATGATCTATCCCTTCTAATCTTACAAAGCTAGGGCCAACATTGCTTAATTGGGATACAAAGGTACACGTGAATAATTAATGAATTTGTAAGTATTGGTCTATTTTCAGCAGCTAGGGCTTCTATTAGATGAAGGTTCTGTATTATCTTAAAACATAGCATTTTATAAAAGCTTCTAATATTAGAGATCTGTTGCTCAGTGACCGTTATTAAAGATGTTTCCAAAAACTTACTTGCATGGAGTATTATGTATTTTTGACCACTTGTTTCCCGTTGGTATGCTTTTTCTCTACTTTATTTGCCTTCTCCTACTAATCTCTGTCCATCCTAATTCAACATTTCTTTTTGACCCAGGAATTTTGCTGCCTCCTACACAAACATTTCTCCAATAATGTTTGCTGCCATTTAAATGAAAAAATGAATAGCTATTATGTACTGAGCAATTATATGTGACAAACATTGAACTAGGCTCTTTATATACATACCTTCTCTCTCTACTTAGAAATCTATAAACAATGTCATTTCTCTTTCACCTATTCATTTATTTATTGTTTGGTTGAACGCATACTTATTGATCATTTGCCATGTGCCCAGCTGATATTATTCTAAGTGCTAGAGACAGTGCAGTAAGCAAAACAAATTCACTGCCCTTGTGGAGGTTAGCTTCTAAGTAGATGACAAGTTCCTGGAGGACAGGGCCAATTTAATGTTTTTTTCATGCTTAACATGCAGCAGAAAGTAAATATTTGTTAAGCAACAAGATGTTTGGGTTGAAGAGTCAAAAATATAGAAAGCTAGAAGCAATGAGACCAACTTCAGATGTGTCATGGAGATGATTAAGACCTGTCATACAGCAGCTCTCTAAGTAGTTTGATTAAAATCAAGTGCTGTTTGCATCACAACCACTGTATCCACATTGACAGGGTGGTGATGCTGGTCTAGGAACATGTGAGAAGTAAAATATGTGCTCGTCAAAGCCCAACTTTATTTTCCTCCCTCCCTCCCTCCCTCCCTCCCTCCCTCCCTCCCTTCCCTGCTTCCCCCCTTCTCCCCTTCCCCGCTTCCCCCCTTCTCCCCTTCCCCGCTTCCCCCCTTCTCCCCTTCGCCCCTTCTCCCCTTCCCCCCTTCCCCCTTCCCCCCTCCCCTTCCTCCTTCCCCCTTCCCCCTTCCCCCTTCCCCCTCCCCCTTCCCCCTTTCCCTCTTCCCCTTTCCCCCTCCCTCCCTCACTCCCTTGCTCCTTTCTGCCTTCCCTCTTCCCCCCTCCCTCCCTCCCTTCCTCCTTTCTGCCTTCCCTCTTCCCCCTCCCTCCCTCCCTTCCTCCCTTCTTCCTCCCTCTCTCTTCCTCCCTTTCTCTCTCTTTCTTTCTCCTTCCTTCCTTTTTTTCTTCCTTCCCTTAGTCTTTTCTTTTTCTTCCAAAGTTGTCTAAATACTTCTCATCATAACATCTGTTATAAATTTTGCATTATTCATCTAAAGAATATTATCATTTAAAGAGAGGGAGGACATACACTATATATATAAAGCATAACATTTAAAATACTGTTATTCAGAAGTAGGGAAGTACTTTTAAAGCAAATGGTCTCAGTAGACCTTAAAATTGTATTACCAACTGATGATCAACTACTTGTAAAAGAAGGTGTCATTGTTCATAGGAATAAGGATAGAGACACAATGTAACAATGATAGGGGAGGGCAGTCAATATTTTATTTTTTTAGCACAAGAAATTCTTAGCGAAAATTTTCTAAACTCAACGCACAGTAACTTTTTAAAAAGACAATTTCAGAACCAAATAGCCAAGACATCTGAAAGCTTATTGGCTGGAAAGGTATACAAGGACAAAAGAAAGAAAGGGGAACTAACCTGTTTTTCTGAGGATATATCCGACTGATCAAACTTTCACTCCCAACAGCACACAGATTTCCTGACTTTCCATCTGACACCCATAAATATTCCAGCTCAGTGGGTCTTTGGGTTCCCTGGTCTCTATAAATATACGGTGGCTTTTGATTGTTTTATGATGGAAGTTTATTTTATTTTTGCCTGCACAGTTGGCTTTGTTTTTTTCTATGCTTTATAGACCCTTGTCTTTTTATTAGTTCAGTGTTCCCTGTTGATTTTGTGTTTTATATTCCTGCTGTCACCACCAGAACCTCACTGTAAACAAGAATGTTGTATCTCAGTGGGTTATTTTCTGTTAATGACCTGTGATACAGTATATAAATAAACCGGAGAGCCATCCACAGGTGCAGTTTATTAGAGTTATTGCACTGTGGCTTGGGTAATGTTCCTCGGTTCTTTAAAACTTTGCTGCTTCGGAAGCAAAGGGACTAGCTAGCTGGCAGTTTTGAAGAGAGAAAAATGGGCCCGTCACTTTGCGATGGATGGGAACCCAGCCTAATAATCATCATTTTAATTCCTCAGTGTCAACATCTAGGTTGCCGTATGACCCAAAAAAATTCCAGTAAGCAAAATCACCCAGATAAAGTGGCCTGGTCCTAATAGCTGTCTTGAGCAGCAATAGAGAGAACACAATGGTCCCTCCCCACACATAAAAAATAAAAGCACAGGAAAAACACACACTATACTGCTCAATTAGAACAAGAGGGATTGTTTTGGGTTGCACACAGGTGCATAATGAAGACCGATAATGATAGTTTATTAATGAATTCTCATAACCCCTGGTGAGGTAGATGTTATTAAGACTCAGGTTCATGTGGGGCAATGGAGGCTAAGTAACTCGCCCAAGGCCACACTGTGAATCAGTCCCCATGCAGGGAACAGAGATGCCAAATGAGCTCCTGCCATACCTTGTGCTCTAACCACTAGATCATGGTCTGTCTTTGTCTTGGAATGAAATTAACAGAAATAAAATTGGAGCTGAAGAGTCAGGCAATAGAAGGAATATTTGGTAATGGGTTCAGAAGGGAACTGAAAGGCAATAAGGGGATCTGAGGATACTGTAATGTGCTTCAATGAACAGACATGTACTTCTGGCTTTGAAATACATAGGAACAGATTCTGCCACACATCATAAGCATTCAGAACTTGGAGAAGACAAGATGAGAAACAGAGCTAAAGTGGAAAGTACAGTAGAGAAGGCTAATGGTCTGGATATTCTATACTATCCCTTTCATGACTTATGGAACATATGGTAACCCATCTAATTTTTATGCCTCTGGCATTCTTTGGGAGTATACTTTTCTTACTGAAAACTATTTGCTTCCCTCCAGTGGGGACTTGTATAATGGTGAAAAACAAAAGAAATATTTGTTGATGCAAAATAGCTGGGGTATTAGGCAAAACCAGAGGTGCCCCATGTATCCAAATGGAAGGCGACCAGCAATAAAGCCTCACTACTTACCCAGTACTGGTGGGACAGATGGGCTCCCACAAATCATGTATTTTCACTTAATACTTCTCAAAATCTATGTTACCAACTAAAAACTTAAACACATTCAGTAACTCAGCATGCATTCCACTACTGAAAACACACGCTATCAACAAAAAATTCAAAGCAGAAAATAATTGGGTCTTAAAGGGCTCTTATGCAGTGTATTTTATAATACAATTTAGCCTCAGAACCTTATCTTGTTGGTCACACTGTGTAGAAAATAAGGCTGTAGGCTTCTAACCTTATTAATTGGGAATACAATATTAGCAAATATACCCGTTTTTCCTGTCTTTTTATTACTCTTAGTGATAGAAATATAATAATTTTTAGTTATTAAGAGTAACAATGAGTATATGATTTAGAATAACAATCTTCAAAATTATCTATCATTGCTATTAAAAATCTTTGATTTTTGCTATGGATACACAGGGCAACGTTTTTTTGAACTAACAAAAGCAGCCCAAGCATTACAAATCCCCAGTAATTTAAGATGTTTGACTAGTGCATGCACGGCCTTACCTGTCACCCAAATGATGAGTTTCACCTTGATGCATCTCAATCTTCAAATTTGTTCCAGGTCCTTTATTACACAGATACACTTATTTCTTTTTGCTGGGTTTGTTCTGGAAATATTTCTGCTCAGCAGAACCACATGATCACTTAGCTTCACTGTTTAATGAGATATATCAAAAGCCTGCAATCTATTCTATTGGACAAAATTAATTTGGTTCATTAGCATTCCAATACAACTCCTTCAAATTAATAATCCATTTACTAATTCAACTAAGAGTGAAATATTTATGCACAAACTTAGAAAAAATTATTAACACATAGACTTCACCATAGCCAAGTCATAACTTTCCCCAACTACATGTTCTGTTGCCTTATTCAGCACATCACTGTATTCTTATTTACTTCTTAGGACATCATTATTGTTTATCTAGAAGGCACTTGGTACCTGAGATGTATGTAGTAGGATAGTGGACACTTTCCTTTGTGATTGGCATAAAAGGAACAGCCCTGCCAGAGCCTGAAGGCAGTATCTGAGTTCTCCTCTTTCCTTACACGTATCACCTTTCCAGCATTTCTCACCAACACATATTTTTCAGGGCTTGATAGCCAAGTACCCAAAGACCTTAATCCATAAGCACTTCTGTTTGAATTGTATTTTGGATTTATGTCTTTATACTTTCCTTATTAATTATAGACCAACACACCGTTAAGATGGTAAGAAAGATAAAGGTTACTTCGGATAACATCAACTTTTTTCACCTTCTGAAAAGGTTTAAATTAGTATCTAATGTTAAATCCACCAACTACTTGGTATTTCAGTTTTTTCTTTCTTTCTCTCTTTTTTTTTTTTTTTTTTTTTGGAAAGGAAGAAATACTTAAAATACTTATTTGCCTGTAGGTAAACAATATTTTTTTTTTAAAGATTGGTACGTCAATATAAAATACTGACAGCGAACCTTCTTTAACAACCAAGATTTTAAAATTTTATAAATCACAGCGTTTGTTAGGTACACAGTGTTTCTCTGGACTTTTATTCTTGACTGGCCTAACCAATTTATTATTTGCCTAGAAGCTTATGTTTTTGTTATTTAGTATTTAAATTTCCATTTTTACTAATTTATTCTCTCGATTACTAAATAAGAACAGACAAATTAAGAATCTTACCTTTTATCTGCTTTTAGGAATTGTTTCACAGTGATGAATTTGAAACAAATGCTTGTAATATGTGCTTGATTAAATGTATGTATGGGTATATACTAACATACTTAATTTTTCTTAGTGATTTAAATGATGTATAATGTTCCCAAAAGGAAAAAAAAAAACCTACTGCCATTAAGTCAATTACCAATTCCTATTCATAGCAATCCTATAGACAGGGTAGAACTACTCCATACGGTCACCAAAGCTGTACTATTTATGGAAGCTGACTGCCTTACCTTTCTTCCAAGGAGCAGCTGGTGGGTTAGAACCGGTAACCTTTTGGTTAGCAGCTGAGCACTTAACTGCTGCACCACCAGGGAGCCATGTAATATTTCATCAAAGAATTAAACACTATCAAAGAAAAACATCATAAAAAGGGCCCCCAGAGGTTTTAGATTAGTAAGGTAATTAAATGTCTCCACACTGTTACTTTCCTTGGTTGAAGCTTCGGGAGCACCAAACACCAGACGGTGTAAGGCAGTGTGGTCTAACGTCAACAACTAGGTTGATAGGAAATGGCATGCCAGAGAAAAACATCAAAGTGGGCCGGGGACAAGGATAGGCCAGCACAGCCCACAAGCCAGGACACTGCCATAGTTTCTTCTTTGGTGATCCCTTGATGGCCTTGCATGATGGATAGACAGCTTTCTTTTTCTGCTTCTATGTTATTTTATTATCAATATACCTGATTTTACTCTTGAACTGATGGTAATTAGAGATTATAAAATCTTACCTTTTGAAAGGAAATTAGATATTCACTCAGATTGGTACCTAATGCTCGAATCCACAATACAATATATTGCTAACAAGAAATTCACCTCTACCTCACGACTTGCGGTAACAGAGAATTTACCATGTTGCAAAGTAGCTATTATTGTAGCTTTCACTCATTTGTGCTAGTTTTGTCTTATTGAGCAACCACAAAAAACAACTCTCACCCAGGTGTCATGCTTCAGAGTTTTGATGGCAGCTATCTCTGGTGAGTTCCTCTACTAAGGTACCATGTTACTTCAGCAGTTCTTCAGTCCACATGGTTCTGAGACCATCCTTATCTTTTTGACTAATGTTCTCTGACGAAAAATGGTTTGTCAAGATCCCAACAATAAATATTTTTTGAGAAAGGAAACAATATTCCAAACATGGTTTAATCAATGAAGCCTGTAATAGGGTTATTGATCTCTAAGGTTCAGGTATTATACTTTTACTAATGTGATTTGGATTTGCTTAAATGACTGATGAACTGTATCATAGAATTGGTTCATATTAAGCTTGTAGTCAATTAAAAATATACACATTTTCACATATGTATTGCCCAACTTAAGTCATTCTTATCTGGTATATATGTATCATAAGATTATATTCATAGAGAAGGTGTTGAGAAAAAGGAAGATAAAATAACCGTTCTGTTCTGTTCCTGTAAATTCTCATCTGGATTATGTGCTAATTCTGGGACAGGAATCTTGAGGCATATTGATACATTGGAAAATTTCTGGTTTGAAAAACAAGAATAGTTAGGGAATTTAAGCATATGTCTTCTGAGAAGCTTTCAAAGGAACTGGAATGATAACATGAAAAAGAAAGGACGTGTTAGGTATTTCTCTTGAGACCTCTATTTAAATACCTGAAAGATTATTGTCCAAGAGTAGAATTTAAACTTATGGATGTATGTTAAAATAAAGTAAATTTTAACCTGATGTTGGGTACCAAAACCAAAAAAAAAAAAACCTGTTTCCATCGAGTTGATTCCTACTCATAGCGACCCTACAGGACAGAGTAGAACTGCCCCATAGAGTTTCCAAGGAGTGCCTGATGGTTTCGAACTGCTTACCTTTTGGTTAGCAGCTGTAGCTCTTAACCACTATGCCACCAGGGTTTCCATGTTGGGTAGAGTTAGAAAAATGGTCTTATTAGAGTTTTTTGAAAGTGACTTGAACTACTTTACACAATAGTGATGGTGATGTCACTGACAGTTGGAGAGAAATTGCTGACTGAGGATACTGTAAAGGGCATTCACAGTATCATCAGTCAGGCATCTGACTCATGAGACACTGGGCTATGTTAACTTTTCAAATCAATGAGTCTACAAAAAATTTTATTTTGAAACCAAATGTAGGTAACATTTAGCCCCATTAAACATTATTTTATTGCTTTGGCACAATCTTCATTTTACCATGTCTTATAATTTGGTATCATTTTCATGCTTCATCAAATTATTATTTTAAAAAAGGGTTGAGATATATTTAGGGCTCTAGTGTTGGGTAACATGTGAAAGCCCATATAAAAAATAAAGACTTAAAGAAAACTATTTTTTAGTATACATTTTACTGTTTTATTCCCAAAGATATCATGGAAGAACTTCTTTATTGCTTTTATATCACGAGTCCTTGATCTACCAATAAGGAAAGCTATAACAATCAAAAAGAAAGACAAAGAAAAGACGATGGAAAGTACAGTGATAGGACCATATGAGCACATTTGTGCTGACAGTAGTTGTATTTATTCTCTTGCTTAGGACATATTGGATGCTGCAGCCCAGACTGAATGGTGGAATCTGAGCACAATGAACTTGAACTCTTGGATCTGCTTACGGGGTGCAAATTATATAAAAAGTGTCCTGGGGCTAAGCAGTGAACATGCAGTCTGAAATATACAAATGGAAAAGGGAAGAATAGCCTGGACTGAAAAACAAAGCTGTGGTTTGGAGCAGGCTGGAGATATAAGAAGATCCAAAAGATCAAACCCACTGCTGTAGATTTGATTCTGACTCATAGCCATCTTATAGGGTAGAGTAGAACTGCCCCATAGGATTTCCAAGGAGTGGCTGGTGGATTTGAACAGCCAATCTTTTGGTTAGCAGACGAACACTTAACCACTGCACCAGCAGGGCTCCATATAAGAGGATAGACCTTCCAAATTCAGAAAATGTCAGAAGCAAAATAGTGAGCATAGCTACTAAAGTAGATAGATAGATGTAAAGGGAAGGTCTAGTTTGGTGGATGAATTCAAAACAGACATCATGGACAAATCAGCTCTTGTTCAGGCATCTGCTTGTATAGAGGTTTGCCTGTCCTCAGAAGATTGAGTGTGTGCTCAAAGGGAAATCCTAAAAATTTATTTGTTCTGTAATTTTTTGTCTGCCATATAATTTTCCCCCTTTCAGAAACTGGGGCTTTCGCGTATTTCTGATCCTAATGATTATCTTTAAATATCCATGATTTTTAAAATATTATAAACAGTGACTCAGATTGTATCTGCAAATTATTTCACCCCATCCATGTGATATAACTTGTTCGGGCCTAAGCATTTAAATAGTTTGTCTTAAAGATCCCACAATACCACAGAATTCCAAAACTTAAAAGGCTCTTTGCAACTAAACTTTTTTTCTTAAAGTTGGTGCCTACCTTCTCTTTTTAAACCGAACTGTTGGAGACATTTGATGTATCTCAATGCCACTACTACACCCTACATGTCTCTGCTGAGCCTGGATATTTCATAGCCTTTCTGCTGTTTTTTTACTTTGGGTTTAATTGCATTAAGAAATGAAAGAGGGTTAAAATTTTGCCCATGGTTAATAGTGGGAGGGAGAAAAGGCAGTATCTGTCAACATCAATAGCAAAGTGAGTAGAATTGTTGTAGATGCTTCAGTGTGAGGCTTCAGTAAGGTGTGTTACTGACGAGTAGGGTGTAGAAAATACAGCCATGGAAGACTTAAAAGAAAATAGACAGGTAGTTGAAGGTTTTCAGTGAAGGCAATGAATAAAAGCCAATGATAAATAGAAACATTTCATGGAGAAAAACCTAAATATCTTAACCATTTATCGATAGAGTGATTTTTTAAATTAGGAAGAGAATATAAGCACTGCCTAGTGTGTTGGTCATGGAACAAGATGGAATACACCAAGCAAAACAGAAACTTGTAGGTGAGTGAGATATTTTGACAGTTGTCTACACAAAATTTAAGAAGTGTCATGCTATAAAGTTTTGGAAAATCTGTTGGGAAAAAGTTTACATAGATCCTGATGCAGCTAAAAGCCACACTGACAAATTTGATTGGATACTATTTGAAGTAAATCTGAGTCTTGAACAAGTTTATAACACTGGTGCGCTGGCACTGTGTTCCTAAAATTAAAGAAATTTTAATGTGGTAGATTATGGAGTGCTGTCCCAGACCCTCCTTTTTTTTTTTTTTAATACACAATATATACATATTGCCTCTATGAAATCTGAAAAATTTGCATTTAAAATGTATCTGTCCTGAAGATTTTCGGGTAAGTAATATAGAGCTGTACATACATATCTATGTGAATATATATTTATTGTCTCCTCAGTAGAATATAAACTCCATGAAAGCAGGAACTATGTCTTTTTTGTTCTCCATCCTATTACCAGGTCATTTCTATATTTCTGGTAGAGCATTCGTGCGGAATGAACTAAAATGAGAAGGTACTTTTAAATTATCTTCTCCCTTATCCCGTGGTGAAATTCCTCTTTATCCTACACTTCTACTGCAAGTCTGAAGGTCATTCACATTCCTGAAGATGACCACTTTTTTTGCATCCTCTCAGACATCTGATGTCCTGACATCCTATTCCCTAAACATCAGGCTTATCCCTTTCTTCCTTGTTAGTCACCCTACTGGGAAATATAGATTTAAAGGTATTGTTTTTTGTTCTTATTGAATGCTTTCTCTCTACTTCCAAGTCTTAGACCATTTTGTGTGTTCATCTTTTTAAGTAATCCATAGATTAATGGCAAACCTTTCTATGTGTTCTTGTTTGTGTGCCCCTCTTTCTAATTATGCACATGTCCTTTAACAATCAAACAATCCCCTAAGCAACTAAAGGATTTCTTTGAATACCTGTTCTTTCTCACGGCCTTTTTCAATTGTGTAGTCCCATTTTCGAGAATTTCTTACCTTGAGTAAAACATGTCGGCTCCCAGTGTCTCTTTTCATGGTGTGGTATAGGTGTTTCCTTTAAACTATTTAGAATGTACTTTTCTAATCAGAAGGGAAATTAGAGTGAATAAAGTGTTAATACTAGGTGCAAATGGTTAAGGGACAAGGCTGCTTATTGAAAGGTTGGAAGTTTGAGTCCACCCAGAGTTGCCTCAGAAGAAAGACCTTACAATCTTTTTTCTGAAAAACCAGCTATTGAAAATCCTGTGCAGCATACTTATAATCTGACACACAAGGATTGCCATGAGTTGGAGTCAACTCGACGGCAACTGGAAAAAAAAAAAAAAAAACTAAAAACCTAGCTTTACCAATAGTACCCTTTGCTGTTGAGTTGACTCCAACTCATAGCAACCGTATAGGATAGAGTAGAAGTGCCCCAAAGAGTTTCCAAGGAGCACCTAGTGGGTTTGAACTGCCAACTTTTAGTTAGCAACCATAGCACTTAACCGCTACGCCATCAGGGTTTCACATCTAATACTTACAGTGACCTTGAGATTTGGTATTGTTAGATTATTACTGAGGAAATTAAACCTCAGAGATTACGTAAATTGCCCATGTTGTTCTACCTCCAAAGTCCATACACTGTCCCTCTATTACACTTTTTATAACCACATCTAGTATTATCTTTGTTCATCATCATGAGGTGTTAGTTAACTTTTTCACTATTACCCAAGTTTCTGTACCTTTGAACTAAAAATCTTTTCTTTTTCTCTTTAAACAAAATATTTTCCAGTATAGTTTTACTTTTTCCTTTGTATATCATCAGAGCAACAATTTGTTAAGTAGTTAAAATTTGAGGAGGCAGGGCCAAGATGGCAGAGTAGTCAGGCGCTTCGGTGAAACCTCTTAACAAAAAAGACCAGAAAAATTAAGTGAAATGATTATATTTATGGCAAGCTAGGAGCCCTGAACATCAAAGGCAAAGTTAGAAAATGGACTGAGCGGCATGGGAAGGGAGAGATGGTTCAGATGCGGAGAGGAGTTGCCAGACCTGAATCACCAGGAACCCTCAGGTACCATTCCTGGAAGTGACAGCAGCAAGCTGGTGGTAGTGTTCAGCTTCAGTTTCCTCAGGGAGAAACAGCCAGCCACACAGCCTACTAACCTCTCCGGAACCAGAGAAGAATGGCGCTCTTGGCAAAAGCTAAGTACGTGCATATATTTTACCGTTCCCCAGCCCTCAAGCCAGCTTCACTGGCTGCTGATTTCCCTGAGCCTGAAATAGGTCCTGCTGCACACTCTGAGCCATTCTTCCTAGCCTTGGAGAAGGAATCAATTCACAACTGGGAGAAAAGGAAATCTGCCAGCTCCACTAACCGGGATAGCTCCGGACAGAAGCAGCTCCTGTCCAGGCAAAAATGGTCCGCAGACTTTGAATAACTTTCCCCCCTGCTTAGACTTTGTGGGCCTATTTCAAGAGAATAGTCACTTGTTGGCAGACTACAACTGTTTCACCTATGTGGTAGAGAGGTGGATGTTTTATGTTTGACACTGCTTTGCCTATTAAACAGGGTCCTCAAGTACCCACATCAGGGGCCTAAGGACTGGTGGCTCCACTCAGGTCATCCAGCCATCCATGACAGGGGTCCAAGGATAACTGGTACCTCCTAATCCTTACAGCCAAAAGCATTGGGTGCCCATGGTCCATCTGCAGAACCCACCCACCTGTGTGTTTGAGGGAACAGGGATGCACTTTCCTCACAGACACTTAGGGTATGGTTGTCAGCCTCCTGCTTTATTCAGAGTGTGATCCACTTCTGCAAAATATATGTGTAATTACAGCAATCACCCCTGCCTCTCCAAGACAGTAGGACAGAGCCTGTACCACACACTTGATGACCAACTACCTGGACACCTGAGCTGAATCCTTACAAGAAAAATGAATGGACTCCTAGGCTCATATACCTGACAATAGCTCTAGCCATCTGGTGACAGGACATTAGAGCTTCAAAGGTGAAAATAATCAAGCTAGCTCACTCATGCAATGTATTTGGGCATATGAAAACAAAACAAGACAAGAAGCTAGGATACAGTAAGAAAACATAAAATAAACTAATACGATAACTTATAGATGGCTCGGAGACAACAGTCAATGTCAAATCACAAAAAGAAGCAGACCATCATCACTTCAACAAGCTCTCAAAACAAAGTACCAAGGGACCTTCTGGATGAAGATGCATTCTGGAAATACCAGATGCAGAATACAAATATGAATACACAGAATTCTTCAAGACATCAGGAACAAGATCGGGAAGGAGACCAGGCAATACACAGAAAAAGCCAAGGAACACACAGATAAAGCAGTTGAAGAAATGAAAAAGGTTATTCAAGAACATAATGAAAAATGTAATACTCTGAAAGAATGCAGAGAGAGACAGCAATCAGAAATTCAGAAGATTAACAATAAAATTATAGAATTATAAAACTCAATAGAAAGTCAGAGGAAAAAAATTGAGTGAGTGGAAGACAGAACTGGTGAGACAGAAGATAAAACACTTGGCACCAACATATATGAAGAAAAATCAGATAAAAGAATTAAAAAAAATGAAGAAACCCTAATAATCATGTCAGACTCTATCAAGAGAAATAACCTACGAGTGACTGGAGTACCAGAACAGGGAGGGATAACAGAAAATACAGAGAGAATTGTTGAAGATTTGTTGGCAGAAAGCTTCCCTGGTATTGCAAAAGATGAGAGGATATCTATCCAAGATGCTCATCGAACTCCACATAAGGTAGATCCTAAAAGAAAGTCACCAAGACATATTATAATCAAACTTGCCAAAACCAAAGATAAAGAGAGAATTTTAAAGGCAGCTAGGGATAAACAAAACGTCACCTACAAAGGAGAGTCAATAAGAATAAGCTTGGACTACTCGGCAGAAATCATGCAGGCAAGAAGGCAATGGTATGACTGATATAAAGCATTGAAGGAAAAAAATTGCCAGCCAAGAATCATATATCCAGCAAAACTGCCTCTCAAATATGAAGGCAAAACTAGGACATTTTCAGATAAACAGAAGTTTAGGGAATTTGTAAAAGACAAACCAAAACTACAAGAAATACTAAAGAGAGTTCTCTGGTTAGAAAATCAATAATGTCAGATATCAACCAAAGACTAGAACAATGGACAGGGGAATCAGATGTCATCCCTGTAGGGAAATCACAAAAATAAATCAAGATAAAAAAACGCTCAAAACAGGGAAACAGTGATGTCATTATGTAAAAGAAGACAACATTAAAACAATAGCGACTAAGAAATGTAGTCATAAATCCTTCATACGGAGAGGAAGACAAGGCAAGATAAAGAAATAAAAGTTAGGTTTAAACATAGAAAAATAGGGGTAAATATTAAGGTAACCACAAAAGAGACTAACAGTCCTAATCATCAAAATAAAATACAAGATAAAAATAAAGACTCAGTAAAAATAAAATCAACAACAACGAATAAGAGGAAAAGACAATATGTAAAGATAACTACTCAGCACAAAAAAATAATTGGGAAAAAGAAACTGTCAATAACACACAAAAAAGACATCAAAATGACAACAACTAAACTCATACCTAACCATAATTACACTGAATGTAAATAGGCTAAAAAAAAGGCTAAAGGCACCAATAAAGAAACAAAGAGTAGCAGAATGGATTAAAAAACATGATCAATCTATATGCTGCCTACCAGAGTCACAACTTAGACTTAGAGACACAAACAAACTAAAACTCAAAGGATGGGAAAAAATATATCAAGCAAACAACAATCAAAAAAGGAGTGGCAAAATTAATTTCTGACAAAATATACTTTAAAGTTAAATCCACCAGAAAGGATAAGGAAGGACACTATATAATGATTAAAGGGACAATATACCAGGAGGATATAACCATATTAAATATTTATGCATCTAATGACAGGGATGCAAGATACATAAAACAAAGTGTAACAGCACTGAAAAGTGAGATAGACAGATCCACAATAATAGTAGGAGACATCAACACACCATTTTCAGTGAGGGACAGAACATCCAGGAAGAAGCTCAATAAAGACATGAAAGATCTAACCATCTTGACCTCATAGACATATATAGAGCATTCCACCCAACAGCAGCCAAATATACTTTCTTTTCCAAGGCACATGGAACATTCTCTAGAATAGACCACATGTTAGGTCATAAAGCAAGCCTTAGCAGAATCCAAAATGCCAAAATAATACAAAGCATCTTCTCTGACCATAAGGCCATAAAAGTAGAAATCAATAACAGAAAAAGCAGGGAAAAGAAGTCAAACACTTGCAAACTGAATACTACCCTGCTCAAAAATGACTGGGTTATAGAAGGCATCAAGGGTGGAATAAAGAAATTCATAGAAGCCAATGGAAATGAAAACACTTCCTATCAGAACTTTTGGGACACAGTGAAAGCAGTGCTCAGAAGTCAATTTATATCAATAAATGCTCACATACAAAAAGAAGACAGGGCCATTTTCAAAGAATTATCCCTAAAACTTGAACAAATAGAAAGAAAGCAACAAAAGAAACCCTCAGGGACCGGAAGAAAACAAATAATAAAAATTAGAGCAGAATTAAATGAAATAGGGAACAGGAAAACAATTGAAAGAGTTAAGAAGACTAAAAGCTGGTTCTTTGAAAAAATTAACAGAATTGGTAAACCATTGGCCAAACTGACAAAAGAAAAACAAGAGAGAAAACAAATAACCCAAATAAGAAATGAGATGGGCGATATTACAGTAAACCCAAATGAAATTAAAAGAATCATAGCTTACTACGAAAAATTGTACTCTAACAAACTGGAAAACCTAGAAGAAACGGACGAATTTCTAGAAACACACTACCTACCTAAATTAACACAAACAGAGGTAAAACAACTAAATAAACCCATTACAAAAAAAGGTAGAAAAGGTAATCAAAAAACTCCCAACAAAAAAAAAAAATTCCCTGGACTGGACAGATTCACTGCAGAATTCTACCAAACTTTCAAAGAGTTAACACCAGTACTACTAAAGGTATTTCAGAGCATAGGAGAGGATGGAATACTCCGAAACTCATTCTGTGAAGCCAGCATATCCCTGATACCAAAACCAGGTAAAGACAGCACAAATAAAGAGAATTACAGACCTATATCCCTCGTGAACTTAGATGCAAAAATCCTCAACAAAATTCTAGCCAATAGAATTCAACAACACATCAGAAAAATAATTCACCATGACTCAATGGGATTCATATTAGGTACGCAGGGATGGTTCAACATTAGAAAAACAATTAATGTAATCCATCATATAAATAAAACAAAAGACAAGAACCACAGGACCTTATCAATTGATGCAGAAAAGGCATGTGACAAAGTTTAACACCCACTCGTGATAAAAACTCTCGGCAAAATAGAAATAGACAGAAAATTCCTCAACATAATAAAGGACATTTATACAAAACAAACAGCCAACATCATCCTAAATGGAGAGAGTCTGAAAGCATTCACCTTGATATGGGGAACCAGACAAAGATGCCCTTTAACACCACGATTATTCAACAGTGTGCTGAAGGTCCAAGCCAGAGCAATTAGGCTAGATAAAGAAATAAAGCGCATCCAGATTGGTAAGGAAGAAGTGAAAGTATCTCTATTTGCAGATGACATGATCTTATACACAGAAAACCCTAAAGAATCCTCAAGAAAACTACTGAAACTAATAGAAGAGTTCAGCAGAGTATCAAGATACAAGATAAACACACGAAAACCAGCTGGATTCCTCTACACTAACAAAAAGAACATTGAAGAGGAAATCATCAAATCAATACCATTTACAGTAGCCCCCAAGAAGATAAAATACTTAGGAATAAACCTTACCAGAGACATAAAAGACCTGTATAAAGAAAACTACAAGACAGTACTGCAAGAAACCAAAAGAGATCTACATAAGTGGAAAAACACACCTTGCTCATGGATAGGAAGACTTAACATTGGAAAAGTGTGTACTCAACCAAGAACGATCTATAGATACAATGCAATTCTGATCCAAATTCCAAAGACATTTTTTAATGAGATGGAGAAACAAATCACCAGCTTCATATGGAAGGGAAAGAGGCCCCGGATAAGTAAAGCGTTACTGAAAAAGAAAAACAAAGTGGGAGACTCACTCTACCTGACTTTAGAACCTATTATACTGCCCCAGTAGCCAAAACAGGCTGGTACTGGTACAACAACAGATACATAGACCAATGAAACAGAATTGAGAATCCAAACATAAATCCATCTACTATGAGCAGCCGATATTTGACAGAGGCCCAAAGTCAGTTAAATGGGGAAAAGACAGTCATTTTAACAAATGGTGCTGGCATAACTGGATATCCATCTGCAAAAAAATGAAACAAGGCTCATACCTCACAATGCCCAAAAATGAGCTCAAAATGGATCAAAGACCTAAATACAAAATTTAAAACGAAAAGATCATGGAAAAAATAAAATAAGGGCAACACTAAGAGACCTAGTACATGGCAAAAACAAACAAAACATTACTAACAATGCAGAAGAGAAACTAGATAACTGGGAGCTCCTAAAAATCAAACACCTATACTTATCCAAAGACTTCACCAAAAGAATAAAAAGATGACCTACAGACTTGGAAAATGTCTTTAGCTTTGACATTTCTGATCAATGTCTGATCTCTAAAATCTACGTGATACTACAAAAACTCAACTACAAAAAGACAAATAACCCAATTAAAAAATGGGCAAAGGACATGAACAGGCACTTCACTAAAGAAGACATTCAGGTAGCTAACAGATACATAAGGAAATGCTCACAATCATTAGCCATTAGAGAAATGCAATTCAAAACTACAATGAGATCCCATCTCACTCCAACAAGGCTGGCATTAATCCAAAAAACACAAAATAATAAATGTTGGAGAGGTTGTAGAGAGACTGGATCACTTATACATTGCTGGTGGGAATGCAAAATGCTACAATCACTTTGGAAATCAATTTGGCGGTTCCTTTAAAATAGAACTACCCACTCTTTGGAATATATCCTAGGGAAATAAGAGCCTTTACGCGAACAGATATATACACACCCATGTTCATTGCAGCACTGTTTACAATAGCAAAAAGATGGGAGCAACCAAGGTGCCCATCAACAGAAGATAAATAAATTATGGTACATTCACACAATGGAATACTTCACATCAATAAAGAACAATGATGAATCCGTGAAACATTTCATAACATGGAGGAATCTGGAAGGGATTATACTGAGTAAAATTAATCAGTTGCAAAAGGACAAATATTGTATGAGACCACTATTATAAGAACTCAAAAAATAGTTTAAACAGAGAAGACAATATTCTTTGATGGTTACGAGAGTGGGGAGGAAGGGAGGGAGAGGGGTTTTCACTAATTAGATAGTAGATAAGAAGTATTTTAGGTGAAGGGAAGGACAACACACAATTCAGGAGAGGTCAGCACAACTGGACTAAATCAAAAGCAAAGAAATTTCCTGAATAAACTGAACACTTTGAAGGCCAGTGTAGCAGGGGCAGGGGTTTGGGGATCATGGTTTCAGGGGACATCTAAGTCAATTGGCATAATAAAATCTATTAAGAAATCATTCTGCATCCCACTTTGGAGAGTCGTGTCTGGGGTCTTAAACATCAGCAAGAAGCCATCTAAGATGAATCAATGGGTCTCAACCCATCTGGAGCAAAGGAGAATGAAGAATACCAAAGACACAAGGTAATTATGAGCCCAAGAGACAGAAAGGGCCACATAAATCAGAGACTACATTGGACTGAGACCAGAAGAACTAGATGGTGCCTGGCTACAACGGATGACTGCCCTGACAGGGAACACAACAGAAAACCCCTGAGGGAGCAGGAGAGGAGTGGAATGCAGACCTCAAATTCTCGTAAGAAGACCAGACTTAATGGTCTGACTGAGACTAGAAGGACCCTGGAGTTCTATGTCCCCAGATCTTCTTTTAGCTGAAGACAGGATATAGTCCCAAAGCCAACTCTTCAGACAGGGATTGGACTGGACTATGGGATAGAAAATGATACTGGTGAAGAGTGAGTTTTTTGGATCAAGTAGACACATGAGACTATGTGGGCATTCCCTGTCCGTAGGGGAGATGAGAGGGCAGAGGGGGTCAGAAGTTGGCCAAATGGACACTAAAATAGAGAGAGGAGGGAAGGAGTGTGCTGTCTCATTAGAGGGAGAGCATCTAGGAGTACATAGCAAAGTGTATATAAATTTTTGTATGAGAGACTGACTTGATTTGTAAACTTTCACTTAACGCACAATAAAAATTAAAAAAAAAGCTAAAAGTTCACAATTTTTATTTTTTATTTTTTCAGTAGATATCAGGAGAGTTGCCTCTGTTCATAATTTGGAACCTCTATTTGGAAAGGGAAATATGGGTAGGAAACTATCACTAATTGAGTGCCTACTATGGATAGATATTACATGTAGTACTTTATTTTTCAAAAGCTTCTTCATTTTTAGACTATACATGATAGTATTACATTCAGTTAGGTTGTTTATTTTAAATTTTCATTTCAGCTAGTTAAATTAGAATGCTTCTTTCAAACAAAATTGACTAGTCAGAGACCATTCTTATCCTTGGTTTTCCTTCCCACCTCGCCACCCTCAATCAATAAATAGGGCTACAAATGGTGAAAGAAAGAAGTTTCTTTTGCTTTATTTACTAAATACATGTAGAATTTCTGAGACTCAGCATGGAGAAAGAGGGAGTCTTGCCATGGATTCTTTGAAATATTAAACCAGTTGTCATCAAGCTGATTCCAACTAATGGTAACCCCATGTGTGTCAGAGTAGAACTGTGTTCCACAGGGTTTTCAATGGCTGATTTTTTGGAAGTAGCTTGCCCAGCCTTTCTTCTGAGGTACCTCTGGGTGGATGCGAACTCTAACGTTTCAGTTAGCAGATGAGAGTGTTAACTATTTGCACCCGCCCCCCCCACCCCAGGTCTCCTTTGGAATATTCAAGGTGACTTTTCAGCAAAGGAGTGAAATTTCCCATGACTCCTAAAATGTAGAGGGTAAAATTGTAGTATTGGTAGAAGGTTGTTTTGGGAGGTGACTTAGGAATTTATTGTCATTTAGATAATAATAAAATGTTTGTGAAACTTTCTTTCTCTGTCAGCTTTTTCTGCAATACCCCCTAAATGATGGGCATGGAAAACGTCATTAGACCAATAAAATTTTCGGAGCTTCTGTAGGCCAAATGTCTTGTTTCTCATGTGGTCATGGCTGTAGAGAGTATTGGAGTCCTCTACCCTTAATAATCTCCTTGTACCAAAAATGTATCTTTAAAATAGAAGAGGTGATGTCCTTTCATTGTCCCAATATAGACATCAATAACATGCCCTCACATTTCAGAGGATAGAAGACAAAATTTTTGTTCTTGACCAAAATTTCAGGTTGATTTTGCTAGCTAGTCTATAGATTGGCATATATTCAAAGGTGATCAGAAAGATTTTTTTTTTCTGTTAGATTTCCTGATATTGTCACATTTTTACTATGCTAGTAATCTCTATGTCAGTGTTCTCCTCCATTATATCTAACTTTCCAGATTTTCCTATACACAAATGCATTTTTCTACGTATCCATCAGCTCCACTTAAAGTCTTTGATTCAGTGGGCAGCTCTCTTGCCAACCACATATCCCCCAGTGCTTCTCCTGTGCTTTCTCTCATATCTGGGGAAAGCATTTCATTTTCTGGCAGATAAAACTCTAATGAGCCCTTAGGAATCTTTGTTCAAAGATGTCCAGTCCACCAGGGATCAGCTAAGAAGGTGTCTGAAGTGTGAATTACTTACTGATTAGAAACCAACACTAGATTTTTTCTCTATTTCTTGAGGCCGCCAATCAAATTCAAACCCTGTTTTAAATTCCACCCAACACCAAAGCCCTTTTTAAAACAAAGCTATTTTTTTTCCCCACTC
The DNA here is from genome assembly GCF_024166365.1 of Elephas maximus indicus. Taxonomy (NCBI): domain Eukaryota; kingdom Metazoa; phylum Chordata; class Mammalia; order Proboscidea; family Elephantidae; genus Elephas; species Elephas maximus. The sequence continues at coordinate 38,338,203 of NC_064828.1, read as the reverse complement.
TTCTTTGCTGAAAAGAATATTTCAAATTCACAGCTTTCAAACTTTGTGGTGAATGAAAAATAATGCATTAATAAACCTTGACCCTTGGCAAGCAGTACATCATTAGATGGATTAAATAATGTACTTGCTGACTCCCCAGGTCTAAAATGCATTTAGAGACAATGTGATTATTCCTGTATGGTAGTTGAACAACTAGAAATTTAAGCATTTTATAAATACAGAGCTTAAAAGCATTCCAAAAGAGTTTGTAAGCACCTCAAAAATACAAAGAATACAAAACAGTGGCGAATTAACCCTGTTAGTTCTTCTCTTCATCAAATTGTAGAAAATTATCAGCTTTAATTAGCTGACAAAAATATGGGAAAATCCATACACCTATATCTAAGGTGTGGTTCTTTCTCATTAGACAGAAAGCAACACCAGCTGAGATGCTATTTAAACAAGATGGAGCTTAGCCTGGATGAGGAGTCGATTTTCTTGGGTGGCACCATGACTGGAGCAATTATTTTTGCGTATGTGGGGATTGAATACTGCTTTGCAAAATCCCACAATGCAAATAACAATACATCTCAAAATTTGTATCCGACCTTGCTCCACCACTCTGCTTAATCAATAACAACCTCGGGGGGAGCTGTTCTTAGGAAATCTTCAATGCATAATGTTGAGACTAAGAAAGAAAGACAGGGAAGCAGGGAGAGAAAGAGTGAGAAAGAGAGACAGAGGAGAGAAAGAGAGAAAGAAACAGAGAAAGGAAGGGAGGCAGGGAGAGCATGAAAGAAGAAGGGAAGGAGGTTAAGAAAGAAGGAAGGAGGAAATCATAAAAAAATAAGAAAAGCCTAATGATAGTTTGCTCCTCCGTGTCTGCTAGATATCCCAAACCCATTGCCATTGACTCGATTTCGACTCATAGCGACCCTATAGGACAGAGTAGAACCGTCCCATAGGGTTTCCAAGGAGCGCCTTGTGGATTTGAACTGCAGACATTTTGGTTAGCCACTGTAGCACTTAACCACTAGGACACCTTGCGTCATTAACATATGGAGGTCTGCATTTTCAGTCCGTTTCATTTTCGTGTTAATCACTGTTATTTAAAAGTTCCAGGAAACTCTCGGAGAGTTTGGGGTCATCTGAGGTTAAGTCAAAATGTCTTGAATCAGCTAGCTTGTAAAGCTGTTAGGAGTTTAAACTAATATTCTGGTTGGTTCATCTTATGCAAAAGAGATACAGATCTCCCTGAAAGCTTCTATTTTTCTTTCCTCTGTACCTTCTACCTAGGGAGCTGAAGAGAAACTTAAAAGCTTAAATTAAAAGAATCTTCTCTCATTCAATGTGGAGATGGGAAATTTCAAAGTCAAATGGAAACTCTACCATAAAATCAATAGAGAATATTGAAAAAGAAGGGTTAAAAAAATAAGAGGAAGAGTGAAACAACATTGTTTAAACAGATGTATCTAATAGTGAAATAATTATCAAGCTGCACTATATGCAGGAAAGTAAATAGGTAATGATGTGTTTTAGTTATGCATGTTATCAGGGTTGAATTGTTGAATTCTTTGTTTTACCTGAAAAGAAAATGACTACAATTGTTTTTATAATGAAAAATGTGAATATGTAAATAAATTAATATTTACTGATAACGATTAAAATTTGCTAAAATAGTATATGTCATGCTAGCTACAGTTGTTTAAATCATATAGATTGTTGTCAATAAACTTTCTATAGCATGGGATTTAAATTTCATCATCAATTTTTAATGTGTCCAGTAATTTGTTAGAGCCATCCTGCAACACTGTAATCTATAAGCAATGGGAAAGCTCAGAGTTTTGAGCAGAAAGTGATAAGTAGAAAAACGGGCTTTAGGAAGATCGATCTAACAACAGAAAAAAAAAAACAACAGAGTGCTGGATAATTGGAAAGGGAAGTGAACTAGATGCTCCCCGAAATGAAACTACCCTTTGCTAGTTAATGCTCAACCTTTTTTTTTTTTTTTTTTAACATTCCTATCTTGACTGTTAACCAAAAGGTCAGCAGTTCGAATCCACCAACCTCTCCTTGGAAACCCTATGGGGCAGTTCTACTCTGTCCTATAGGATTGCTATGAGTCAGAATTGACTCAATGGCCACAGGTTTGTTTTTTTGGTTTTTATCAGCATTCTAAAGAAGCCCTGTTGGCACAGTGCTTAAGCGCTCGGCTGCTAACTGAGAGGTCCGTGGTTTGACCCCACGAACAACTCCGTGGGAGAAAGATGTGCCCGTCAACCCCCTTAAGGATTACAGCCTTGGAAGCCTACAGAGTGGCTATGAGTTCAAATCGACTCCATGGCGACAAGTTTTGTTTTGTTTTTAAATCACCGTTCAGCAACATTTCTATTCTTTTGTTTTGTTCTCCCTAAATTAGTTGTCTGCCCCCATCAGACTGGGTTGTGAGTGATCTGTATAGCCAGTTTTAAAGAACTTCAGGAAGACACTATACTGTTTTTTTTTACTTCTGCCCCTGACTTTTCCAGAAGATTTATGAATGTGCAGTTTAAAGCCGCTCTCCAGCTCTCCCCGGTCGTAACTGCATTCCCTATTATGACACTATCTCAGCATCAGTGGAGAACATAGGAGGCTGCCGGCTCTTTCTTCTCCTCTGTCCTTGATCACTGCTCCTCTAAATAATATAAGAGATTTTCAGGATTGAGTTTTAGTGTCAATTTATCACAAAAGAAGCATGGTGGCTTGTTATTGGTTCAAGCTGCATTCCCATGGAGGCCTATTTTTGTAACAAAATTATTACCAACCAGGTAAGTGATGAGGACTCTGTGTGTTCAAATGATGTCGCATCACGGGGAAAAAATTCAACCGAAGAATACGTCTAGGTATCGAGCCTTTGAAAGTTCTCTAAAACTGAGCAATCTCCAATTTCCCATCTCCACACCGAATGAGAGAAGATTCTTTTAATTTAAGCTTTTAAGTTTCTCTTCAGCTCCCTAGGTAGAAGGTAACGAGGAAAGAAAAATAGAAGCTTTCAGGGAGATCTCTATCTCTTTTGCATAAGATGAACCAGCCAGAGTATTAAACTCTTAACAGCTTTACCAGCTAGCTGATTCAAGACATTTTGACTTAACCTCAGATGACCCCAAACTCTCCGAGAGTTTCCTGGAACTTTTAAATAACAGTGATTAACACGAAAATGAAACGGACTGAAAATGCAGACCTCCATATGTTAATGACGCAAGGTGTCCTAGTGGTTAAGTGCTACATTGTAGTGGCTAACCAAAATGTCTGCAGTTCAAATCCACAAGGCGCTCCTTGGAAACCCTATGGGACGGTTCTACTCTGTCCTATAGGGTCGCTATGAGTCGAAATCGAGTCAATGGCAATGGGTTTGGGATATCTAGCAGACACGGAGGAGCAAACTATCATTAGGGTTTTCTTATTTTTTTATGATTTCCTCCTTCCTTCTTTCTTAACCTCCTTCCCTTCTTCTTTGATGCCCTCCCCGCCTCCCTTCCTCTTTCTTTCTTTCTTTCTCTCCTCTGTCTCTCTTTCTCACTCCTCTCCCTCCTTCCCTGTCTTTCTTCAAATATTTTGTTCCATATATCTTCTCAACAATCTTACAAAGGTTTCATCCATGTTTAAAACTTTTAAGCATTTAAATAAATTAAAGCTTAGAAATGTATGAAATTTTTATATATGACATTAAGTTAAAATTAAATCCCTTCCTTCCTCCCTTCCTTCTTTCTTTCTTTCCTTTTGTCAAATGTACTAGAAATGGAAATATAGGATGGCTTATGAGTTGTAATTTAAGTCCTTAGACAGTCTAGTCCAAATATACTTTCTCCTCACTTATCAACTATCTTGCTACCCAACATTTTGCATTTATGACAATGTAAAAATCTACTATCCAACTATTTTGGGCATTAATGACATATGTCTGGCAGTAACAAATGCCTAGGTATGAGGCAAGAGTAGCACTGACTTTGAATGTTAAGGTTATGTGTCAACTGCCTGGGCCATAATTCTCAGTGATTTGGCAGTTACGTGATGATGTAATTAGCAGTTTAATGATGCAACTTGGCAGTTACCTAATGATATAATTTGAAAGTTATGTAGTGATGTAGACCTCTTCCGTTTTGTGATCTGATGTGATCATCTACCATTTTCACATAACATTAATTTCATATAATGACCTGGTCTTTGCAACATAACCGTGTCGATAACTGAGGAGAGGGTGTGTATCTTTCCAACTTTATTTGAATTACTTCTCTACATAAACCTTCAACTTTAACATGGGTATGCTATCCAACTGCATCAGAGCAGTCCTTCCTGCTTCTCCACTTTGCTTGTATTGTTTCTCTCATGATAGTACATGACCTCTTTTCCCTTTCCAGAACATACCAAATCTATGTCACTTCTCTTACACCTCATTTTCATATACCCCTCCTTTGATCTCCTGAAGCAATGCTGTTCAACCTATTTCTACTTAATCATGGTCATGTGCATTTCCTTTGTGGGTGTCTCACTTTTTCATATAACTACATATACTTTTACTTCCTGCCTCCCCAGCTATATTATAATTTCTAAGAGGGTAAAAACTTGGAGAGCCCACTTTCATACCAACTTGTAGTGACCCTATCGGACAGAGTAGAACTGCTCCATAGAGTTTCCAAGGAGTGCCTGGTGGATTGAAACTGCTGACCTTTTGGCTAGTAGCCATAGCACTTAACCACTATGCCACCAGAGTTTCCAATATTATAATTTCTAAGAGGATAAAAACTGGGACTGCCCACTTTCATAGCAGCTGCTAATAAATTGATAGCTCTTGAGAAGTAGCTGTTCTAAGAGTACGTGACTGATAGAGTAGTGATAAACTTACCAGGCAGTCTGGGGCATAATCAGAGTTTTAAATTTATTTATTTATTTTTTGATGTTGTAATTTTTTTTTTTTTAAATGCCTACTGAAACCATGAGAATATTCCAGGCCTTTGTTTACTATCTAGCCTGGTAGCTTGACCCCTTGTCAGCATGGCTATATTAATCATGCCACTGCTCTCTAGGTTTAGTTTTCTTATTCTAAAAGTTGACTGAGAGTATAAACCCAATATAGTCTTGCTAAAACAAGCAACAGGATAGTCCAGGAGAAGAGTAAAAGTTTTCAAGGAGGAAGGAGAAGACAAAAGGGATATAGAAGACCAAAAAAGTTTAGCCTGAAAATTTGTTTGGGGCTCTTTGCATGAGGCATAAAGCCACTTTCCTACCTAAACTTGAGAATGTGCAAATTGTTTCCCGCTTCCCTAGTTTGATGTTCCATGTTGACTTGAGCTCCCTTGTTGTGTCTGAATACATTCTGTTACCTGCTGTGAATTTAGAATTGCCTTTTCAGCAATAAGTAAACCCTACAGGATTATAGCCCTGAGGATAGAGAAGGGATTGTGGCACCCTAGGGAAACTAAGAAAAGAACCCTGTGAAGCTACCCTTTCCTGGAAGAGAAACCAACCTAGAAGGTGACTGGGTAGGGGCAGCCCTGATAATGGATTTTCTCTTCAGTCCAGATAATGCTAATAGAAGGAAGGTCTTGGTTCTTTTGTTTTGCCTTTTTAAGCATTTTTTTTTTTTTTCAATAAAAAGAAATATTTTGGGTTTCATGGATATCGGGAAGATGTTGGAAGGAGCAGTGTCAGAGTAGCAAGGTTGATTGAAAAGGGCAGCAGGAACTGTTACTTTTTGTGAAGAGTTTCTATGCCCAGCAGACTCCCCTGGTGTTCCTGCTTTGTTGGCTTTGAATGAGGCAGAACATTGTTTTCCAAAAATACTCCCACTTTCATTATGATCATCATTGTCATTATCATCATTATTGCTATTCTCTGAATCACCCATCAGAGCAAACTTTCACATATTGACAGTGGCTGAATGTCAGCACTTAGTTACATTCTCAAAACAAGAGTCTGCAGGGTCACCCAATCTTTGCAGCTTCGTAGGCAGGGGCCCTCCAATTACAGATAAATGTTCTGAAATTACCTTTGAGTTCCATTCACAAGCCACACAGATGCATTTTTCTCATTATGTTTGGTTCCATGATGACAGCAATGCAATATGGTATCTATATCTATATAGATATATATCCTATAGAAGGTAAAGTCATACTCAGAATATCTTAATTCACTAGAAAAGAAATAAGGCAAGTGTCAAGAGTTAGGGTGTTATGGAATTAGACAAGTCCACTAAGGGCCAAGGTGTTTTTGTATATCCAAAAGTTTCAAATGAGGTATTTATTGCCTAAAACATGTCTGAGAAAATTAATGTGGTAAGTTATTACCTATCACGTCTGCAGTTTTTCCATTACCAGCTGTAAAAGCAGGTAGTAATCTCACTCTACCTTGAAGGCATCATTCATTATAAATTACTTGCTTTCAATCATGAGTAGAATACAGTGAAGGGAAAAGTACCAAAGAAGGTCTTCACTGCACTTTGTTAGAAGACAAAAATAGGAGCATTGAGCCTCCATTGTCAAACTTTCCCAAATGATGTATTTTGAATTCAAATGATGTGTCGTTAACTGGATCTTCGGTATTAACTGAAACCAGACTGGATTCTTTTCTTTTCCCTTCTGTTCTATTTTCTTCTATTTTTTTTTTTTTTAATGACTAAGAGCCAGAGGCATGCTCTCCTTTCCAGAATGCTAACTCACATTACTGTGTAACTCCAGAAGTATCTTCATTTTTATCTTGGCTTAGCTCTGCTTTATAAACTTTGAAGCCTTTTGTCTCAACAAAGTGTTGCTGAAGATTAAACCTAGGGTAGGGAGAAAGTTCCATTGCAATTAACTCTGCTCCTGACTCAGGTGTCTGAGGCAGGAAAAAGGCAGATTTATTCTCCCAAATACCATGCTTGGTTATAGTTCTAGATTTTTTTTAGAAGAGAGCAAAGACCACCCTCTTATTATGGCTGTTGGTGATTATCCAGAAGTCTTCAAGATGACCAAACTTTAACTATGAGTGGAAACTGCATGTCCAATGTCCAATCATGTAGTTATCCCAACTTAGATCCAAATATAACTGTACACACAGGTAAACGTCATTATATGATTGTTAGATGTCTTCCTTACCTTGTGCTATTTGAACCCAGACTTAAATTTTGCACCATATTTAGTTGGAGTATATGGTTGCCTAATATAGGGCACTGTCTTAGGCTGGGTTCTCTAGAGAAACAAAAGCAGTGAAGTGAAAATATATATATATAGAGAGAGAGAGAGAGAGATTTATCTCACGGAAATGGCTCACACAGTTGTAGAGGCTAGCAGGTCCCAAGTCCATGGGTGAAATGTCAGACTGGAGGCTTCTCCTGACTCACGTACCTTCAGGGGCTGAAGAATCCAAGATGGGCAGGTAAGATGGCAGGCCGCTGGCTCAAGGGCTGATGAGTCCGAGATTGGAAGTTAAGACAGTAGGCTACTGGCTCACCAGGCTGTGGAAGCCAGTGAATTCCAAGACTGGCAGATAAGATGGCAGATCACTGGCTCACAGGCTGTGGAGGCTGACAAATCCTAAAATCGGCAGGCAATCTGACAGGAAGCTCATTCAAGTTCCAAGAACCAGAGGTCAGATGATGATGAGCCAGATGCAGGACCAAAAGCAAGCAAGCAAGCTTTGTTAGAATGTCCCTATATATTGAATGCAGGCCACATCTCTGAGGAAATTCCCCTTGCAAATGATTGGCTGATCACATCAGATCTCATCATGGAGGATGACTACCTCATTACATAACTGCCAAACTACATTATTACATAGCTGCCAAACCACTGAAAATCATAGTTCAGCCAAGTTGACACATGATCTTAACTATCACAGACATCTATGAGAAATAGGCAAGATTCTGAGACCAATGTAGAGATAACAAAGGGTTTGCAAAGATCATGGAACACAGAAGTTCTTCAGGGTGTTGCTTGTAATGGGTTGCAAAACACTAAAATTCAAAATTGTGGAGAAATAAAGATACTGAAAAAGTTTACTAAAATTGACTGTGGGACTACATTTCTTCTTACAATAAATATAATCACTACAGGCAATAAGAGTGTCTGATGGATAGTCTCCTTAAGAAATGCGTGGTCATGGCTGATAAGCATAGACTGTACAACATCATTTATTTATTTATTTTTCACCATTATTTTATTTTATTATGCAAAGTTTTTGTGCTTTAGATGAAAATTTACAGAAGAAATTAGTTTTTCAATAAACAATTAATACACAAGTTATTTTGTGATATTGGTTGCCAACCCTGTCACATGTCAACACTCTTCCCTTCTTCATCCCAGATTCCCTGTTTCCATTTGTCCAGTTTTCCTGTCTCTTCCTGCCTTCTTGTCTTCATTTTTGTACTGGTGTGCCCATTTAGTCTCCTACACATGTTGGAACTACAAAGCACTTTCCTCACATGTGTTGTTGTATGCCAGTCTAGTAGGATGAAGTCTGAATTCAGGGTGCCAGCTCTAGGGGAAGGCTTTCTCTCTCTGTTGGCTCTGGAGGAAGGTCCTTGTCATCAATCTTCCCCTGGTCGAGGAGATTCTCCACAAGGGACCTCAGGTCCAAAAGATGGGCTATTCTCCTGGCTCTTGTTTCTTGGCGGTATGAGGTCCCCATGTCTCTCTGCTTGCTTCTCTTTTTTTTTTTTTAATAACTTTTATTAAGCTTCAAGGGAACGTTTACAAATCCAATCAGTCTGTCACATATAAGTTTACATACATCTCACTCCCTACTCCCACTTGCTCTCCCCCTCTTGAGTCAGCCCTTTCAGTCTCTCCTTTCTTGACACTTTTGCCGGCTTCCCTCTCTCTCTATCCTCACATTCCCCCTCCAGACAAGAGTTGCCAACACAATCTCAAGTGTCCACCTGATATAATTAGCTCGCTCTTCATCAGCGTCTCTCTCCCACCCGCTGACCAGTCCCTTTCATTTCTGATGAGTTGTCTTCGGGGATGGTTCCTGTCCTGTGTCAACTGAAGGTCTGGGGAGCATGGCCGCCGGGGTTCCTCCAGTCTCAGTCAGACCATTAAGTTTGGTCTTTTTATGAGAATTTGGGGTCTGCATCCCACTGATCTCCTGCTCCCTCAGGGGTCCTCTGCTGAGCTCCCTGTCAGGGCAGTCATCGATTGTGGCCGGGCACCAACTAGTTCTTCTGGTTTCAGGATAATGTAGGTCTCTGGTTCATGTGGCCCTTTCTGTCTCTTGGGCTCTTAGTTGTCATGTGGCCTTGGTGTTCTTCATTTTCCTTTGCTCCAGGTGGGTTGAGACCAATTGCTGCATCTTAGATGGCCGCTTGTTAGCATTTAAGACCCCAGACGCCACATTTCAAAGTGGGATGCAGAATGATTTCATAATAGAATTATTTTGCCAATTGACTTAGAAGTCCCCTCAAACCGTGTTCCCCAGACCCCCGCCCTTGCTCCGCTGACCTTTGAAGCATTCATTTTATCCCGGAAACTTCCTTGCTTTTGGTCCAGTCCAATTGAGCTGACCTTCCATGTATTGAGTGTTGTCTTCCCCTTCACCTAAAGCAGTTCTTATCTACTGATTAATCAATAAAAAACCCTCTCCCACCCTCCCTCCCTCCCCCCCTCGTAACCACAAAAGTATGTGTTCTTCTCAGGTTTACTATTTCTCAAGATCTTATAATAGTGGTCTTATACAGTATTCGTCCTTTTGCCTCTGACTCATTTCGCTCAGCATAATGCCTTCCAGGTTCCTCCATGTTATGAAATGTTTCAGAGATTCGTCACTGTTCTTTATCGATGCGTAGTATTCCATTGTGTGAATATACCACAATTTATTTACCCATTCATCCGTTGATGGACACCTTGGTTGCTTCCAGCTTTTTGCTATTGTAAACAGAGCTGCAATAAACATGGGTGTGCATATATCTGTTTGTGTGAAGGCTCTTGTATCTCTAGGGTATATTCCTAGGAGTGGGATTTCTGGGTTGTATGGTAGTTCTATTTCTAACTGTTGAAGATAACACCAGATAGATTTCCAAAGTGGTTGTACCATTTGACATTCCCACCAGCAGTGTATGAGAGTTCCAATCTCTCCGCAGCCTCTCCAACATTTATTATTTTGTGTTTTTTGGATTAATGCCAGCCTTGCTGGTGTGAGATGGAATCTCATCGTAGTTTTAATTTGCATTTCTCTAATGGCTAATGATCGAGAGCATTTTCTCATGTATCTGTTGGCTGCCTGAATATCTTCTTTAGTGAAATGTGTGTTCATCTCCTTTGCCCACTTCTTGATTGGGTTGTTTGTCTTTTTGTGGTTGAGTTTTGACAGAATCATGTAGATTTTAGAGATCAGGCGCTGGTCAGAGATGTCATAGCTGAAAATTCTTTCCCAGTCTGTAGGTGGGCTTTTTACTCTTTTGGTGAAGTCTTTAGATGAGCATAGGTGTTTGATTTTTAGGAGCTCCCAGTTATCGGGTTTCTCTTCATCATTTTTGGTAATGTTTTGTATTCTGTTTATACCTTGTATTAGGGCTCCTAGGGTTGTCCCAATTTTTTCTTCCATGATCTTTATCGTTTTAGTCTTTATGTTTAGGTCTTTGATCCACTTGGAGTTAGTTTTTGTGCATGGTGTGAGATATGGGTCCTGTTTCATTTTTTTGCAAATGGATATCCAGTTATGCCAGCACCATTTGTTAAAAAGACTATCTTTTCCCCAGTTAATTGACACTGGTCCTTTGTCAAATATCAGCTGCTCATACGTGGATGGATCTATGTCTGGGTTCTCAATTCTGTTCCATTGGTCTATGTGTCTGTTGTTGTACCAATACCAGGCTGTTTTGACTACTGTGGCTGTATAATAGGTTCTGAAGTCAGGTAAGGTGAGGCCTCCCACTTTCTTCTTATTTTTCAGTAGTGCTTTGCTTATCCGGGGGTTCTTTCCCTTCCATATGAAATTGGTGATTTGTTTCTCTATCCCCTTAAAATATGACATTGGAATTTGGATCGGAAGTGCGTTAAATGTATAGATGGCTTTTGGTAGAATAGACATTTTTACTATGTTAAGTCTTCCTATCCATGAGCAGGGTATGTTTTTCCACTTAAGTATGTCCTTTTGAATTTCTTGTAGTAGAGCTTTGTAGTTTTCTTTGTATAGGTCTTTTACATCCTTGGTAAGATTTATTCCTAAGTATCTTATCTTCTTGGGGGCTACTGTGAATGTTATTGATTTGGTTATTTCCTCTTCGGTGTTCTTTTTGTTGATGTAGAGGAATTCAAGTGATTTTTGTATGTTTATTTTATAACCTGAGACTCTGCCAAACTCTTCTATTAGTTTCAGTAGTTTTCTGGAGGATTCCTTAGGGTTTTCTGTGTATATAATCATGTCATCTGCAAATAGTGATAACTTTACTTTTTCCTCGCCAATCCGGATGCCTTTTATTTCTTTGTCTAGCCTAATTGCCCTGGCTAAGACTTCCAACACGATGTTGAATAAGAGCGGTGATAAAGGGCATCCTTGTCTGGTTCCCGTTCTCAAGGGAAATGCTTTCAGGTTCTCTCCATTTAGAGTGATATTGGCTGTTGGCTTTGCATAGATGCCCTTTATTATGTTGAGGAATTTTCCTTCAATTCCTATTTTGGTAAGAGTTTTTATCATAAATGGGTGTTGGACTTTGTCAAATGCCTTTTCTGCATCAATTGATAAGATCATGTGGTTTTTGTCTTTTGTTTTATTTATGTGATGGATTACATTAATGGTTTTTCTGATATTAAACCAGCCTTGCATACCTGGTATAAATCCCACTTGATCAGGGTGAATTATTTTTTTGATGTGTTGTTGGATTCTATTGGCTAGAATTTTGTTGAGGATTTTTGCATCAATGTTCATGAGGGATATAGGTCTATAATTTTCTTTTTTTGTAATGTCTTTACCTGGTTTTGGTATCAGGGAGATGGTGGCTTCATAGAATGAGTTGGGTAGTATTCCGTCATTTTCTATGCTTTGGAATACCTTTAGTAGTAGTGGTGTTAACTCTTCTCTGAAAGTTTGGTAGAACTCTGCAGTGAAGCCGTCCGGGCCAGGGCTTTTTTTTGTTGGGAGTTTTTTGATTACCGTTTCAATCTCTTTTTTTTGTTATGGGTCTATTTAGTTGTTCTACTTCTGAATGTGTTAGTTTAGGTAGGTAGTGTTTTTCCAGGAATTCATCCATTTCTTCTAGGTTTTCAAATTTGTTAGAGTACAATTTTTCATAATAATCTGAAATGATTCTTTTAATTTCATTTGGTTCTGTTGTGATGTGGTCCTTCTCATTTCTTATTCGGGTTATTTGTTTCCTTTCCTGTATTTCTTTAGTCAGTCTAGCCAATGGTTTATCAATTTTGTTAATTTTTTCAAAGAACCAGCTTTTGGCTTTGTTAATTCTTTCAATTGTTTTTCTGTTCTCTAATTCATTTAGTGCAGCTCTAATTTTTATTATTTGTTTTCTTCTGGTGCCTGATGCATTCTTTTGTTGCTCAGTTTCTATTTGTTCAAGTTGTAGGGACAGTTCTCTGATTTTGGCTCTTTCTTCTTTTTGTATGTGTGCATTTATTGATATAAATTGGCCTCTGAGCACTGCTTTTGCTGTGTCCCAGAGGTTTTGATAGGAAGTATTTTCATTCTCGTTGCTTTCTATAAATTTCCTTATTCCCTCCTTAATGTCTTCTATAACCCAGTCTTTTTTCAGAAGGGTGTTGTTCATTTTCCAAGTATTTGATTTCTTTTCCCTAGTTTTTCTGTTATTGATCTCTAGTTTTATTGCCTTGTGATCTGAGAAGATGCTTTGTAATATTTCGATGTTTTGGACTCTGCAAAGGTTTGTTTTGTGACCTAATATGTGGTCTATTCTAGAGAATGTTCCATGTGCACTAGAAAAAAAAGTATACTTTGCAGCAGTTGGGTGGAGAGTTCTGTATAAGTCAGTGAGGTCAAGTTGGTTGATTGTTGTAATTAGATCTTCCGTGTCTCTATTGAGCTTCTTACTGGATGTCCTGTCCTTCTCCGAAAGTGGTGTGTTGAAGTCTCCTACTATAATTGTGGAGGTATCTATCTCGCTTTTCAATTCTGTTAAAATTTGATTTATGTATGTATCTTGCAGCCCTGTCATTGGGTGCATAAATATTTAATATGGTTATGTCTTCCTGATCAATTGTCCCTTTTATCATTATATAGTGTCCTTCTTTATCCTTTGTGGTGGATTTAGGTCTAAAGTCTATTTTGTCAGAAATTAATATTGCTACTCCTCTTCTTTTTTGCTTATTGTTTGCTTGATATATTTTTTTCCAACCTTTGAGTTTTAGTTTGTTTGTGTCTCTAAGTCTAAGGTGTGTCTCTTGTAGGCAGCATATAGATGGATCGTGTTTCTTTATCCAGTCTGTGACTCTCTGTCTCTTTATTGGTGCATTTAGTCCATTTACATTCAGCGTAATTATAGATAAATAAGTTTTTAGTGCTGTCATTTTGATGCCTTTTTATGTGTGTTGTTGACAATTTCATTTTTCCACATACTTTTTTGTGCTGAGGCGTTTTTCTTAGTAAATTGTGAGATCCTCATTTTCATAGTGCTTGACTTTATGTTAGTTGAGTCGTTACGTTTTTCTTGGTTTTTATCTTGAGTTATAGAGTTGTTATACCTTTTTGTGGTTACCTTATTATTTACCCCTGTTTTTCTAAGTAAAAACCTAACTTGTATTGTTCTATATCGCCTTGTATCACTCTCCATATGGCAGTTCAATGCCTCCTGTATTTAGTCCCTCTTTTTGATTATTGTGATCTTTTACCTATTGACTTCCATGATTCCCTGTTATGTGTATTTTTTTTTTAATTAATCTTAATTTGTTTTTGTGATTTCCCTATTTGAGTTGATATCAGGACGTTCTGTTTTGTGACCTTGTGTTGTGCTGATATCTGATATTATTGGTTGTGTGACCAAACAATATCCTTTAGTATTTCTTGTAGCTTTGGTTTGGTTTTTGCAAATTCTCTAAACTTGTGTTTGTCTGTAAATATCTTAATTTCGCCTTCATATTTCAGAGAGAGTTTTGCTGGATATGTGATCCTTGGCTGGCAGTTTTTCTCCTTCAGTGTTCTGTATATGTGGTCCCATTCCCTTCTTGCCTGCGTGGTTTCTGCTGAGTAGTCAGAACATATTCTTACTGATTCTCCCTTGAAGGAAACCTTTCTTTTCTCCCTGGCTGCTTTTAAAATTTTCTGTTTATCTTTGGTTTTGGTGAGTTTGATGATAATATGTCTTGGTGTTTTTCTTTTTGGATCAATCTTAAATGGGGTTCGATGAGCATCTTGGATAGATATCCTTTCGTCTTTCATAATGTCAGGGAAGTTTTCTGTCAGGAGTTCTTCAACTATTTTCTCTGTGTTTTCTGTCCCCCCTCCCTCTTCTGGGACTCCAATCACCCGCAGGTTATCCTTCTTGATAGAGTCCCACATAATTCTTAGGGTTTCTTCATTTTTTTAAATTCTTTTATCTGATTTTTTTTCAGCTATGTTGGTGTCGATTCCCTGGTCCTCCAGATGTCCCAGTCTGCATTCTAATTGCTCGAGTCTGCTCCTCTGACTTCCTAGTGCGTTGTCTAATTCTGTTATTTTATTGTTAATCTTTTGAATTTCTACATGTTGTCTCTCTATGGATTCTTGCAACTTATTAATTTTTCCAGTATGTTCTTGAATAATCTTTTTGAGTTCTTCAACAGTTTTATCAGTGTGTTCCTTGGCTTTTTCTGCCGTTATCCTAATTTCATTTGTGATATCATTAAGCATTCTGTAAATTAGTTTTTTATATTCTGTATCTGATAATTCCAAGATTGTATCTTCATTTGGGAAAGATTTTGATTCTTTTGTTTGGGGGGTTGGAGAAGCTGTCATGGTCTGCTTCTTTAAGTGGTTTGATATGGATTGTTGTCTCCGAGCCATCACTGGGAAACTAGTTTTTCCAGAAAATCCGCTGCGTCCAGTCCAAATCCCTGCGGGACGGTTTCCCGGCTCGGACGCTGCTCTTTCTGCTCCAAGACCAGTCACTGCCTCCCGGGGACTTCTCCTACCGGCTGCGTCCCACGTCCCCCGTGGAACCAGCTTGTCCCCCTCCCGGGGTAAGTTCAGGGGGGTGGAGCCGCTCTCTGTGCTTGTGCCGTACCTGACTGGTACGCTGGCTGCAGGCTCTGGAAACAATCGCTGCTTCCCTGTATTAGTTCGTTCTCCATCTCTAAATCTGTGTTTGTTGTTCAGGGTTCGTAGATTGTTATGTATGTGATCGATTCACTTGTTTTTCCGTGTCTTTTTTGTAAGAGGGATCCGAGGTAGCGTCTGCCTAGTCCGCCATCTTGGCTCCGCCCTTCCAACATCATTTATTTTTATCAAAGCTCCCAGGCAGAAAAAATTAAGAGATGGAGATTATCATTTAATCTGCAAAAACTGAGATCTTTACACAGTCGTACTTATACTTTATGTACTTGAATATTTTACTGTACTTAAAACCCTGAAATCTCTTAGTATCAGAATTACTGCTAGTTTTCTTAGGGTACAATGGTAGTTATAACTTAGTTAAATAAGGTTTCACCTTGGAACTGAATTATTTATCCTAGGGAGTAGAATACATTATATCTCTGTACCACTAGTGGTCTAGAAAGTAATAAAATATTGTAATTACAGAAATTCATTCTAGTGTCTCTTTGTGGTTCATTTGTTCATTTAATAAATTATCACCTTCTTTTCACCATACAGAAACCCTGGTGGTGTAGTGGTTAAGAGCTACGGCTGCTAACCAAAGGTCAGCAGTTTGAACCTACCAGGTGCTCCTTGGAAAATCTATGGGGCAGTTCTACTCTATTCTATAGTGTCACCATGAGTTGGAATCGACTGGACAGCAATGGGTTTTTTTCACATACATTACTGGGCTTTGAGGTTATAGTAGTGAATAAGTTAGACATAGCTTATTTTAGTCAGCTTAAGGTCATTTTTCTGCAGTAAGGTCATTTTTTTGCAGTAACAACAACAAAAAATCTTAGATGCCTACAATGACAAAGGCTTGTTTGTTGTTTATGTTGTATATCTTTCAAAGGTTGGCTTTGTCTCTATCCATGCTAATCTTCATTTTGCAACTCATGCTGAAGGAGTAACCCTTTTCT
Source organism: Elephas maximus indicus (assembly GCF_024166365.1). Lineage (NCBI taxonomy): Eukaryota > Metazoa > Chordata > Mammalia > Proboscidea > Elephantidae > Elephas > Elephas maximus. The sequence goes on along the minus strand of NC_064828.1, from coordinate 38,322,052 downwards.
GTTCATGCTGGTCTCATTCTAGTGTGAAAATAGCAGTGGCAGAATAATGTGCCGGCTTGTAAAATGTCTCCTTGGAAGTGGCATATGTTATATCAAGTCACATTGTGTTGGCCAAATTAAGTCAGATCTACAAGCTGGTTGTTAATGGGCAGGAAAAATAATCCTTCTATAAAAAGGGCCTGAAAGGGAGGGATAATGAATATTTTTAACAATAATACAGTTTACAACACTGCCTTAGGGAACTGAGAGTCTAGATGGAAAGCTCAAAGCTAGGATACAGAAGTGCTACAGGGCATGCATCTAGCAGAGTTCTCTATAGCATCTATTAAGTTTCTTCCCACTAAACACTGCAAACGTACTGTTTTGGTAAATGTTTCTGTTTTTCTCATGTAAAAATACTATGTTAAGGTAGAGATTTGCTAAAAAAAAAATTCAGTCAGATTTTAAGGTCAAGTACAGTGTTCACAAACGTAAATCAGATAAATAGCAACTTCTCCTTTGCCAGGTCATATTGACTGAGTGTCCAATCCAATTGATTGTGCAGATATTGACCACCAGGATTGCAGGAAGAAAAAGCTCTAGAATTAATGGAAAAGTGACTGATTCAATAGTCATGTATCAGTCTGGCTTCCTGGTTACCCGATAACCATAAATCTCCTTAAAAACAAATGAAATGGACAAAAAAGTGGAAGCATATTATAATTCTCAGGAGGCTCCTCTCTGATCCTCATTAGGCCAGCTCTGATTCGATTTGGCTTCAGGCCTTTGGCCCAATCCATTCAATTCCAGATGGACGTAGATCACACACTGAAGCCTAAACCTCATCTGAGGATTTTCATCTAATTTCATTTAATATGAGGTGCCTCGAACATCTAATAATATTTGGTAATATTCAGTTGCCCATAGGCACTGGTTGTTAACTTGTCTGAAAACTTGTGGTTCAGTTTAGTCATCCTTAGACTTTATATTGTCAGTAAGTGCATCATATAAATAATTCAACTGCTAAGGAAAGAATCCACGAAAATGGAAGAGTCTGCAAAACTTGCATTATCACGTTTAACATTTGATGAGCTCATAAAACCAAATACTAAGTACAAAGATCCATTTCTTACTGAAGGCTATTTTTTAAAAAAATATGTATAATGAGGTGCTTACAGTTTGCTTGAAATTAAAATTGTAAGTGAAATGGGGGTTTATTTCAAAAGGAGCAATCAAAATAAGCATTTTGATAAATTAAACTGATTAAATGAATTTTAAAAAGTAATTGGGTATTTAGGTTGACCTGTGTGTTATAGCTGAAGGAGCAGTGGACTGAAAGACAGGGGACGTGAGCTACACCCAGCTCTTCCTTCAGTGAAGTGTGCCATCTGTGCAAATTACTTGCTTTGCCCAAGATATTCTTAATTTTAAAGCTGAATGATTTAAATCCAGTGCTGGTAAATTGGCTGGGTATGATATTCCTTCCTTCCTTCATTGTTTCAAATACCATTACTAAACTATAAAATGTACCAGAGGCAAAAGAAGGCACTGGATAATGCATTAATGAATGAAAGAGTCAGCATCCCTGTTCTTGTGGAGCTTGACATCAACTAATGGAGACAAAAATAAACAAACTACTGTACTAAGTGCCATGTTAAGTACCTTGAGAAAAATAAACAAGGATCTGATATCTAAAATTTATCTGTGTAACAAAGGAAGTCTTCTCTGATGAAGTAACATCTAGCCCAGGTCTAGAATCGACGGCACTGGGTCTAAAGAATGAGAATGGGAGACAAAGAGTATGGCAGGTAAAGAAAACAGCTCCAGCCATGTAAAGATTAACATTTTATTCAAGTGCAACGGAAAGTCGTTGACAAGTTATAGGCAGAGAAGACCTGATGTGTGTATTTTAAACAACCTGCCATGGGGACAATGAGTTGCAGAAGGGTAGGAATATAGGCAAGGAAATACAGTGAGGGAAGTTGCACTGGTTCAGGCAAGAGGCAATGGGAAATTAGGGGTAGTGAACATCATGATCAAGACAGGTGTGTTAGTAATCTAGTGCTGCTGTAACAGAAATACCACAAGTGGATGGCTTTAACAAAGAGAAATTTATTCTCTCACTGTCTAGTAGGCTACAAGTCTAAATTCAGGGTGTCATCTCCAGGGGAAGGCCTTCTTTCTCTGTTGGTTCTGGAGCAAGGTCCTTGTCATCAGTCTTCCCTTGGTTTGGGAGCATCTCAGGGCAGGAACCACAGGTCCAAAGGATGTGCTCTTCTCTTGAGAGATAAAAGGTGGTGCAGGCCACACCTCAGGGAAACTCCTTTACATGGGCTCACAGATGCGATCTGATAAGGATGTTACAATCCCACCCCAATCCTCTTTAACATGAAATTACAATCACAAAGTGGAGGACAACCACCAAGTGCTGGAAATCATGGTCTAAGGTGATACACACACTTTTTGGAGGACACAACTCAATCCATGACAACACACAAGTGTATATGAAATATATTTTGGAGGAAGAAGTATCAGTATTTGCTGGTTGTAGGATACAGGGTGTGATGCAGAAGGAGGCATCAAGAGTGATTCCCAGTCTTCTGACTTAAACAGCTGGGTAGACAATGTCATTTAGTCAGAGTATAAAGATTGAGGAAAATTGGTGGCAGTGGAGTGGAGGGGTGGTAACAAGGAATCAGTTTGGGAGCTGTGAAGGTGAAGGTGAAGATGACTGTGAGCCTTCCAATTGGAGATGTCAAGCTATAGTTGGATATTTGAGTCTGGAGCTCAGAAAAAAATGTTTAGGTTGAGGATAGACCATGATATTTAAAAGAATAGAAATGGATGAAGTCGCTGATGAAAAAAGCCTATCAAGAGAAGTGTAGTGGGGTGGGGACCAAGCTCTGGAGTCAGCAGAAAAACAAAGACGTCCACATTTTGACTCTGTTTTATGTGGACAATGAGATGTTTATAACATCTAAAATTTTGTACTTTTAAATATATTTTTTATGTCACCTTAAGAAAGCCCTCCCCCTACAAAAAAAAAAAAATCAAGTAAAAACCAGGAGAAAGTAGTATCCTGGAAGCCAAGGGAAGATAGTAGAGATGATTGGTATAAACAACTCTTAAAAAGTTGTAATGTAAAAAAACCAAAACCAAACCTGTTATTATCAAGTCGATTCTGACTCATAGCAACCCAATCGGACAGAGTAGAACTGCCCCATAGGGCTTCCAAGGAGCTCCTGGTGGATTTGAACTGCCAAACTTTTGGTTAGCAGCTAAGCTCTTAACCACTGAGAGAATCAGGGCTTCTAATGTAAAAAAAGGAGGACATAAAAAAGGGCTGATATCTAGAGAGGGATGAGACTCTGGAGGGTTCTTCTTGAATGGTAAAGACAAGGAAGTTTGTTGCCAATGGGAAAGAGGAGGCAGAGGAAAAAAGGGATGCAAAGCCAGCGAAAAGGCAAGAGCAGGTGGGGAGTTTGACCTTTGATAAAAGAAGAACTTTCCTTCAATATTAGGGAATGAGGTAAAGATGGAAACAGGTGTGTGGAAATTTGTATATTTCGTTTGGGAAATGCGGACACTTAGATTTTGTTATTTAAGTATAAGGCAGAATTATGTACTGAGAGGTAGGCAAGCGTGGGGCAGAAATTTTGAGGAGAGAGGAGGCATGACTAACAAGCTTGCAGAAAGTTTTAGAAAGCATTTACACATGAGGCCGTTTCTAACCATTGGTAGAAGCTCCATGAAGTTGTTGAACAAATACATGATTCAATGACATCTACATATAACAGTAGATTCACAATTTTCATTTGGGAAGCTAAAATAAGTTATTGCTTATACCAGAATCACACTTGCCAATTTGCTCCAGCCACAGCCTAGAGAATAGATGAAGACCCTAGGCTAGAATAAAATAGTCAGCTTTATATAGCTTCTAATGGCTGAAATTTCTTATTTGTGTGAGGAAAAAAAAAAGGGGGCTGGAGAAATCAAAGCTTTGGATCAATGATAGTTTGGATTTTGCACATCAGAAATGCCATAATCATATGCAGATAAATATTTTGACTGTGTTTTATGTGGGCAAATGAGATGCTTATAATACTGTTGTAGACTGAATTGTGTCTCCCCAAAATATGTCAGCTTGGCTAGGCCATGATTGCCAATATTGTGTGGTTGTCCTCCATTTTGTCATCTAATGTAATCTTCCTATGTGTTGTAAATCCTAACCTCTGTAATTAATGAGGCAGGATTAGAGGCAGTGATGTTCATGAGGCAGGACACAGTCTACAGGATTAGGTTGTATTTTGAGTCAATCTCTTTTGAGATATAAAAGAGAGAAGAGAGCAGAGAGGAGAGGGACCTCATGTCACCAAGAAAGAAGCACCAGGAGCAGAGACCGTCCTTTGAACCTGGAGTCCCTGTACTGAGAAGCTACTTCCTAGACCAGGGGAAGATTGATGACAAGGATATTCCCCCAGAGCCGACAGAGAAAGACAGTTTTCCCCTGGAACTGACACCCTGAATTTGAACTTCTAGCCTCCTGAACTGTGAGAGAATAAATTTCTCTTTGTTAAAGCCATCCACTTATGGTATTTCTGTTATAGAAGCACTAAAGAACTAAGACAAACACTTAACATTTTGTTTGCTTTTTTTTTTTTAAAAAAATATATTTTGGTGTCATCACCTTAAAAAAGCCTCTTTAAATGGTTCTACTTGACACTGTTTTCCAAAACCATTCCCTAAGGTAGGCATTGTGAGTAAAAATGCTCTAAGCCTCCTGGTAAGTCACAGAGTATTGATTATCTTCTAATCTAGTTTTGACTTTGCCTTGAAACTTCAGCCATAAAAGATTTTGCCCTTTACTAAAAGCTATCATCAATAATCCTTGCACTCTCCCATCTCAGAATCCAGATGACTGACTGTCACATTCGGTTACCTTTATAAACCCCCAAATCAAAGTTTTTAATATCAACAGTCACCTCAGTCATCACTCTTGCTTCTCAACTTCCAATTTAATGGTAATTCTTCACCATCCCTTGCCACTTACTGTCCACAGGCTTTGAGTGGCCAGAGCAGCTAAGCAGGCTTCTGGAGCCAAATAGCTTTAAAAGTTCCACAAATTTCATACAGGAAATGGGAAAACATAAAAACAGTGCATGTCAAAATGTCATCCCATGGTGACAGTAAATTACTTCACTAACATTTAGTTTGTCTTTGGTGTACTATCAGGAACCACTAGCAGCTGGTGTTTGTGTGTCTGTGTGTGGGCACATGCATGTGTGTTATAAAGTAATTTCTTAAGCTCTCAGAAAATGCTGCAGTTTTTTGCCTCCATTCTTCTTTTTTAACCTTTTACAAATAGCCAAAATAATGTATGAATGTGAGATTCCCCTGTCTTTTTCTCTCCGATGCAGGCAATAAAAGTTGATTTGCACTAACAAGCTAAAAGCTCTGAGTGCTACCCAGATTACGATACGTTCTGGGAAGGAGGGCAGCTATCAGAACCTATGATGGTAGAAAGCATTTTCACAATAGACCCCACAAAGGTTTGGAATCTCAGGCCAGGATCCAATTCATTGTTCAGAAGTCAGCTGGTAGGGAGGAAAAAATTTAATAGATAACTGGGCAACTGGGCACAATGATGACTATCTTCCTGTTCTGTTGCTTTTGATTTCAGTACAGTCCAGATGTGCTGCGTCCTTGCCAGGGTGTTGATTCCTGTATGATGAGAGAATGCTTTCATATCAATAAACTTTGTGTTTCATCCATATATACTTTTCCAGTTCCTTCCAGGACTATGTCCTGAAGCTTTTTTCGGTTAGATTCCCTTTCTTAGCACATCACTGTTGAGTTTTGTTGTGACTTGACCTTAGTTACTGATCTACTGTTCAGGAGAGAATGGGGAGTAGATCTGGGGTGAGTCCAACACATAGTGACCCTATAGGAAAGAGTAGAACTGCACCATAATGTTTCCAAGGAGTGCCTGGTAGATTTGTACTGCCGACCTTTTGGTTAGCAGTCTTAGCTCTTAACAACTATGCCACGAGGGTTTCCAGATCTGAGGTTGGGAGTATGTTATCTTGCAAGCCAAAGGACTCTGGATATCTTTAACCCATAGGGAGTGCCCATGTAGGGTTTCCAAGGGGCAGCTGGTGGATTCGAACTGCCAACCTTTTGGTTAGCAGCTGAGCTGTTAACCACTGTGCCACCAGGGCTCCTCTTTAACATCAGCCAACTATATTGGTCAGCTCTCAGGCCTGAAAGGTTCATGGGAATCTGGAATTTCAAGGTCTTCAAGTTCGTTAATCAGATATTCCCATCCAAATCTGAGTCCCATTCTATTTCAATAAAATGCCAGTGTTGAGAATTCACATTTTGTAGCTCTGCTATATTAATTGGAATGTTCTAGGCCTGATTGATTCTCAGCTACTGAGAAGGTCCCTTGTCCTTCACACTTTATTTTAAATTGCCAATTATTCACACCCAGGTTTTCATGTCATTTTCCAGTGCATCAATAAACCCCATGTAAAAATATTTATAATTGCTAGTTTTCCAAAATCTCTGAAATGACAGAGATATAGCGCCTGCCAGTGTATTCTATTTCTGTGAAGTCCCATTCCAGTTCACCACCAGTGACTCTTTTAACAATTATCCCCACACCATGCCAAGACTGTCAGTGCTATACCCATAGGTTATGGTTATCCATTGCCAGATTGCTAGTGGAAGATCCAACTCTAAAATCCTATTTTAGATTTTACTTCCTAGGGCCACTCATGGCACCAATGATTTTAGGTCAGACTTCTTGGGAGCAGTCTCTGAGATGGAGATTTGTATTCAGAGATATATTAAGGAGTGTTCTTTGACACAACACCTGCCAAAAAAAAAAAAAATGAGGAGAGAAGGACAAAGTTAAATTTTGATACAACTGTAAGAAAAGTCTCAACTGATCCCAGGCAGAAATCTGAAGGTGGAATTAACTCTTCAGAATTGCCTTAATTAAAGTTCCTGGGCTTTTGTCCTATCATATTAACCAGTCTCTGAATGAATGGAGGGCTACCCCCAGCAATGACCGTAATGAGGCCCTTGGTTTTGGGCCATGTCTGGGGAGAGGGGCTGAGCTGTGAGCTGTCAGCAAGTAACACTTCCCCGAAGCTAGGGGAGTGTGTGCCTCAGTCCTAAAGTGGGATCGTGTAATACAACAAGTGATAATTATCCAGAGCATCCTTGTCATCTGAATATTCATCCCTCTTCTTTCAGCCCCTCCAGTTACACAAGTTGCATAAGGAAATAAGGTTTTTCTTAAGATAATTTTTTTTTTTTAAATCAATGATGTAACTTTTAAAGTAAGTTTCCACTCAAATTATCCTCCCTTCACTAGGATCTATCTACCCCTGTCCACCAAGCTTCGCTTATCTGTCTTTTGGTGAACATCAGAAAATTCAACGCAAATCAATTGCACAAATGGATCAAAACATTTGATTATCAAAAGATTTAAAAAGATGTTGAGGTAACTCGATTTTGAGAAAATGATAAACTGGAGTATTTTTCTCATAAACAATTCTTTTATCAACACCTTTCAAGGGGAAAAATGACGGGAAAACTGGAGCTTGTGATTATACAATTTTGTTAAAAAAAAGGCAGCTTCATTCAGTGTTCAAAATTTAGTGCCGATTGCAATTTAAACTTATGTGTTGTAAAAACAAGTGTAAGAATGTCTAGCTTAGAGTACTCATTCCCTGTTTTAAAATAATTCACCAAATTATTTTCATCATTTTTTACTGAATACCATGACCTCTAGTTATGATTTTATACATAGAAATGGATACTGTCAGATAACACATGCTAGAAGTATATTTCATATATATATATCTCTATATATAAATTTAGTAGTTTCCTGCTGTTCTTTTGTTACAGAGTGGATAAAAAGTTCATTCAAATTTTATTCTTAGGAAATTAATTAAAAAAAAAAAATCTTAAGCAAGTTTAAGTAAACTGCAAATCCATTAAAAGTAATAGAAGATAGAGATCAGCTCTAAGTAAACTCTGTGCTAAGGAATTTATCTTTCAAGTATTCACTTCTTCTTGGAGATAAAAAAGGTTTTCTTAGCCAATTAATTGGAGCTGTTGAACCAAATGTCATGGCAAATGAATTCAAGTTTTTACACCACCGAGTCACTTTTCATTACAAACTTGGCTAGAACGGCAATGAACTTGTGTAAAGTGATAATACTGTACTTCCAGGATCCCTGCTGTGCTTCGCCATTAATGGATTTAGAAACAGTGACTGAAAGTCAGCAGTAAAACAACTACTGCTTCAGATTCTAACAGTCCCACAACGAAAGATGAGACAGGTATTGGACTACATGACATCATTATCGCTGGTTAGAGTAAGCAGAGTTGACACGAGGGGGCCAGAAATTTGTCAGTAAGTTTTCTTAGAAACAGGAGCCCCGTGGTACAGTGCTTAAGCACTCGGCTGGTAACCAAAAGGTCAGCAGTTCAAATCCGCGAGCCCACTCTGTGGGAGAAAGATGTGGCAGTCTGTTTCTGTAAAGATTTACAGCCTTGGAAACCCTATGGACAGTTCTACTCTGTCCCATAGGGTCACTATAAATTGGAATGAACTTGATGGCAGTGGGTCTGGTTTCCTAGAAATTACTTGGGCAAACCTGACATCTGGACAGCAACACCCTAAAACAAGCCTTGAGTTTACTTAGTTTATTACTCATCCTCTGCTTATAGCCATTAAGTGACTTGTACTTTAGAATTGGCATTCATATCTGCTTGTAGCTCTGGGTATTAAACTCCTAGACAACAGGGGCTATTTCTTATTTATTTTTGTTTCCACACAATCACTTGTAAGATGCTTCCCACATATCTAGCATTCAGTTATTTGACAAAAGATACATTCTGATTTTATATGTTAAGTTTGGGTAACACCATAGTTTTATTCCTCTAAGAAATCTCTATATTTAAATCAATATGTCAAAAAAGTATTTATTGAATGCTGACCATGTAGTGATTATGCTTAGAATATGTTTTCGGGATGGACACTATTCCTATTGCTGCTGGCTATTGCAACCCACATAAAAGAGGAACATGGTTGGCTGGGCTTAACTTTAACACTTTGGACCAAAAGCTATTATAGAAATTCCTGAGCAAATTTTAAGTCCTAGAGTCTGATTAGTCTCTTACTGGTTAAACCTGTCAATGTGTAAGTGGTAGAGATGGGAAAAGAAGAGGATGTGGAAATGGTATCTGTAGGATAAGTTTATCCTGTATTTCTGTCTGCCCACTGTACGGTATGCTTTTTAAACCTTTTATCGTGGATATTTTCAAACATACAAAAATACATAAAATATTAAAATGTATTCCAGTGTACTCATCAAACATTTCAATAATTATAAATACCTAGCCAATTCTGTTTCACTTGTATGCCTACCCACTCTTTCTCCCTCCCTAAGGATCATTTTAAGGCAAATGTCAGACATTATAGCATTTTGCCTGTAAATACTTTCAGTGTTTATCTTAAAACCATTAGGAAACTTTTTAATATAACAATAATACCATGGTGTGATTTTATGGATAGCAAAGAGACCTACCTTGTCCCTAATTTGTTGTTTACTAATATCCGATATTCCACAATCTTAAAGTTCTTTGTTGAATAGAAAAAATACTAATATCATGTTGGAACTGTCAGAACTTAAAACATATTCGGTTAGGCTTTATTAGTACCTGAAGATGAGGGGAAGTAGAGGAAGTTGTGAAAGACAATAATGATTGCCTGTTTTGCAGTTGTATTTAGAATGGGCACAGATATCCAAGAAAGTTTAGAAACTGAAAAGTTCCCCAAGATCCTAAGGTTATCTGTTCCATGAGGGCTTAATAATAGTCACAAATTTGCAAAATCATAGAGTGCGCGTTAGAGGCAAGATTCTAACCCATAGCTGTGTTACTTCAGAAGCTAGCATCTTAACTTCTTGCTCCTTCTTACCCTCTATCTTTTTCTTGGGTAACTTTCCTGGGACAGGTGCTCAGTATTCTCTAATCCTGCCTGGAAAGTATATCACCAACAAATGTTTCTGCTTCCTGTGCTCTTCCCTGCTCTACAACACTCCTTGCTAACTGTGTTGGAGCTCTCTAATGCAGCAAATAAAACAAATTGATAGTTAGGTTGCATATTAAAACAATCTTGCTTCAAGTACAACACATGGAGGTTACCAGCTGCTGGAAACTGGAATCCTGAAAATTCCTTCCAAACTGTTTTGCTTCCTCAAGACCATCTAAGCTCTAGGAGCAGGTGAGTGCTGATGACTCTCCTTGAAGGGCATGAATTAGAAGAATGCAAATTATTATAGATGGGTGTTGCAGCCTACAGGGTCGCTATGAGTCAGAACTGATTTGACAGCAACAGTTTTGGTTTTATGGTTTGGTGTCACAGTGGTTAAGCTCTTGGCTGCTAACCAAAAGGTCAATATTTCCAAAGGTTGGAAGTTTGAACCCACCATCTGCTCCATGGAAGAAAGATGTGACAATCTGCTTCCGTAAATATTACAACCATGGAAACCCTATGGGGCAGTTCTACTCCATCCTATAAGGCCGCTATGAGTTGTGGCAGTCTGAAAAGTACCATGAAAGATAAAAATTGAAGTTTCTATGCCAACCTGAGCCTCCTGTTTGGAAGGCACTCAAAATACACAGTGACTCTGAGCATACTAACAATTGTGAAGATGGTGCAGGACCAGGCAACGTTTAGTTCTCTTGCACATGGGTCATTGTAAGCCAGAACCAAGTCAACATCAACGAACAACAATATGCCAACCTGGATAGCTTATCCTTGCTGCATGGGTTAACACAGAAGTAACAATTATTTTTTTATGGGAGGGACTCCTTCTACTCTTCACATAATAACTTGTCATCTTCTGCAGAAGGAAAAGACTGTGTCAATGATGCTTACGGGCTGTCAGCGTGTGGGAGACAGGGAATTTTGACAAAAATACCAGCCACTTTAGATCACCCATCACTCCTTGTCACTCTCCAGGTTCAGCAAAAGATGGTGGAAAAGATGCAAATTCTGAAAGGAGAGCCTGAGATGAACTAGATGATTCTAATGAGGAGTTCTTTGTTAATAAAAATAAAGTGCATTAAGGGAGTCAGTGTCCTTCTGGATGTTCTAGTTCTAGTGCCTCATCAAACTTACAGTTTGATGTTCCCCAGTGCCCCCTTCTCTCTGCTTAATCCCTCCCTTCCTTCCAAGTCTAGCTCAAGCTCCTCTCCCTGTACAAGTTTGCTCCACTCCCGTGGCCCTTGGGAACTGTTCCTTTCTTTTCATCCCTGTATAACTTGATGTCTTTTTTACTCTACTGAGAAAGTAGGAGATGTCCTAAAGTAATTCTAAGAAGGAACCAAGTCTAAAAGATGATCGCACATACATTTCATAAATATATTTTTGTGTTTTTGTGTACAGCTATTTCTTGTCATATGCCAAAACCAAATCAAACCCACTGCCGTCAAGTCGATTCTGACTCATAGAGACCCTGTAGGGCAGGGTAGAACTGCCCCACAGAGTTTCTAAGGAGAGCCTGGTGGATTCAAACTGCCGACCTTTTGGTTAGCAGCCTTAGCTCTTAACCACTATGCCACTAGGGTTTCCTCTTGTCATGTATCAGGTAAGAATTATTAATGTTGAGTTACAAAGAGGTGGGAACAGTAGAGGATGCTAGAGGGAATGGGTAAATACGGGCTGCATTCCAGGAAGTAGTAGCTTTATTACTCAGTGGGACTACCCATCAACTGTTGACTAACTGGTCTCTGCTGCAATGTGACTGAATGAAGCAAACGGACCACAGTTAGTTACCCCAGATACCATCCAGGAGAACTCAGCTGCTATCTTATATGCTTCTATTCTCATGAAATAAGTGATAGCTATATTTTTTATTGCATTAAAGATGCATTATATTTTTTATTGCATTAAAGATGCATAAAAGCTTATCATAGGTGGGTGGTCTAATCATTGTCTCCAAGTAACTAAAAATATGACAGTCACTCATTTGCTATTTAATTTATATTATCCCACTGACATTTTATCTAATGAATATACCAGTTCTTCTCAGCTAGGTTGCAAATGTGCTGAAAAGACAGATTCAGGTCTTCCTGTATTTGGCATTCTCCATGCACAATTTGTTGCTCTGGGCAAAATAGACAGTTGATATACTATTCATTTGATAATAGTCTAAACCAAACATTGATTGAAGTGCTAAAATATTGAAAAGCTACTTCTTGAGGAAACAGCTGGTTTTACCAGGTATGCCCTAATAGCCCACAATCACACATAGAGATAAAATAGACTTTCAGCTAAACAAGACCACTTACTTAAAATGCCTAATATGAATTAAAAAAAAATATGAATAAGAGAATATTAATTCTATCACATATTCTACTGTGATTCAAAGCATTTGGATCCATTCTTAGCTGTCACGATTAGCAATGTCCCAGATTTTTTCTGGGGATTATAATTCGAATTATCCTACAGCCATATGATCAGTACCCCCAATGGCTGGAAGGTAATTCAAGTCACATATCATCTTTTACTCCTTCTAGGTTTTCTATTGATTGAGAGAATAAGAACTTGAAATCATTAGGTCTTCATTATTTTTATTTTTTCAAAGCCTCATTTAATGAATTTCTTCATCCTTAATTTTTGAAGATAGGTATAGACAAAAGCTACAAAGCTTTTGAATTTTCTTTGGAGTTGCTATGTGGCATCTACACCCTTACATGTCTACTGCACAGAATCCTAATATCAGACATTTTCTTCAAAGTTTGGGACTAGAAAACCCTGTTTTCCCTACAGAATTGTATGTTTTCTGCTCTTGTGCACAATTCCATCCTTGACTTGGATACCAGAAGCTTAAGTGGTTTTCATGCCCAATCCCAGAAACTATTGAGCTTTCTTATTGGTGCCTTTGTTTTCTCCTCTTAGTCTTGTTCCTTTATTCTTTAATGTTTATTTTATTAATGATTTTATAATATATTTGCCTTTTGGAAGCCAAGTCAAAATACTTTCTAAAGGAGGTGATGTACAATTATATTGAAAATGAAGTCACCTATAGCATTAAATGGACAGGCAAGCTCTTGGTGAAGTCTGCTCTGGAACCTACATCAGCAATGGAGTGATACTTGCCTTACTTAAACTTCACTGGGCAGACCTGTGAGAAGAATGGGCAACAAGAAGCTAACTAAGAAAGCTCGCCAGAATAAGCTAGAGTAAGAAACATGCGTGGGGTAGACAGAGTAAGTGTCTTAAGAAAATGCCAAACTCCTGAGTACTGCTTAGGTGAAGGCAAATAGCAGATGAATGGAACCTTGGAGACTGAAACTCAGAATATATAACATGCTTAACATGATCCAGATAGTTAGTGCAGAGCTTAGGTTATCAAAGAGTCCCTTAAAAAAAAACAGTGTGGTGCTCTTTCACTTTCTCTTGACTTTTGACCATCCTGTAACTTCTGAGGCAGGATCACCTGCGGGACTGGGCCAAGGCAGGCTAGACACAAGTTCAAGATTTGCTGGAGCCATAGAGTATCTGTAGCCCTGCACAAGGGGGGAAACTTCAGGCCTCACTATTTCTGGATCAGGGATCTGTGTAGTAGTAATTCTTCTTATACATCATTGGGTGCCTAGTAACCTGAGTATCAAAAGGCAGAAACACAGATCATTCTTATTTGCCATCAGTTTGAGGAACAGCAAGATGGTCATGCCCATTCATCATCTAGACAAGTTTGGACAGGACAGCCCAAGGCCAAGACTGATGTTTGGCCAGGTGGGAAAGTGCCGGAAAGTCCCACAGGCCATCAAGCAAAATGTCCTTTTCTGGAGGAGTCAGCAAAGAAAGAAAGGTCAAGATTGGCAGGAACAGAATTTGGGAAGTAAAAACTGGAGGCTAATTTTTATTGGTTCACGTGACCTCGTACCTTAGAGGAGAAACGCTTCTCTATCATTTTTTCATTTTCCTGCTAGGCACAAGGTATCCTGAGCCCACAGGTGTTGACTGGTAGATGAGACCTGGAGACACACTTTATCCACTGTGGGGCCCAGATGCAAAATTTAGGGTTAGAATGCATAGCTTCTATGTCAGTGCAGGTGTAGCTTACTGAGAGCTTATCATTACTGGTACTGGATCAACAATTCAACATGCCACAAGCTTGTTATAAGAAAATCTACCCAGCACGTGTACAGATAGAGACAGAGGCCTTGAAAACAACTATTGCAGCTATAATCCAAAGGAATAGTGTCCACGTACACAGCAGGTAATGAAATACTGATTATGTATTGACTCTTTGGAAACCCTGGTGGCGTAGTGGTTAAGTGCTACGGCTGCTAACCAAGAGGTTGGCAGTTCAAATCTGCCAGGTGCTCCTTGGAAACTCTATGGGGCAGTTCTACTTTGTTCTATAGGGTCGCTATGAGTTGGAATCGGCTCGACAGCAGTGGGTTTGGTTTTGGTTTTGATTGACTCTTTAGCTCTGTTGCAGATGTGAAGTGCAGCATCATCAACAAATTATCTTAAAACATATAGAACATGGCATGTTTGGTGATGTTTGAAAACAAAGTAAAAACACATTTTTATGTATTTGAATACCATTTCAAAATCAGCTACCAAGTTTGAAAAAGGTGAACTAAAACTTTATTTCACTTCATCCCCAGATCTGTAAAAGGAGGATGGCACTCATGAGATTTTTTAAAGAATCAAATAAGATAATTTGATTTATTAATATATATTCATCAAGTTTAGAGTATCTCAGAGGCTACAAAAGTGAATCAAACACAGTTCTTGCCTTCAAGTACCTTGTACTTTAGAAAGTGAGAGTGCAATTACAAATATCATAAACAAAGGTCAGTAAGATAAGAGCCTTAAGGAGGTTACCAACACAGGGCTTGCTGGCTTTTTCTGTAAAGGACAAAACAGTAAATACTTTAGCCTTCACAGGCCATCCAGTTTCTGATATGACTATTCACCTCTGCCTTTGTAGTGTAAAAGCAGCCATTGACAATACATAAATGAATCAGCATAGCTGTGTTCCAATAAAACTTTATTTATAAAAGCATGTGGCTTACCAGATTTGGTCCCTGGGCTGCAGTTTGTCTATCTCTTCTATAGGGTTTCAAGGAAAGAGAAAAAATGTTTGGAAAAATACTTCTCATATTATAAAGAGCTCTGCTCTAATGTAAGTTTATTGAGTCTGATACAGTGTCTGATGTTGTTAACCCACTACTAACAGTCTCTAGCTGATAGGCCACAATAAGCAATTTGTTGGCAAGTAAATCAAGAGGACTTGATTATAATCATTAAAGGAGAAGAAAGTACATTCATGCTTCTCTTAGAGGTAAGGGAAAAGGAAATAAGGCATACATCATAGTTCTTTTACATTTTGCAAAGGGCTTTTTCTTCCCAAATGTTTGTCAGATTTTAAATACTTCTTTCTGACTTCTCCCTGATGAATTTGGGAATTTAATCTAATTTCAGACTTAACATGAGAACCTCCTATCCCTTCTCCCCTATTCCACCTTCTCTTAATTGCAGATGAATCCTAAATCTTCCTGGTGGCTCAGTCAGGGTTCAGGGATTCTGAAATCTGAATCATTTGCACTTCAAATTGGCAAGTCTTTCAATGTTCTAATGGCTTCCTTTGTCTTCTTATTTCACATTCAGTGGGTTAAGCTCATCCAAGTTTGCCTGTCTTCAAAACGAACTTTCCATTTTTCCAAAGAGTTCAGCAAGTAGGTCTTTTGTCTGCCACATTTGGAGCCAAGAAGACTGCTTTTAGCTCTTCAGTGGAACATCATATTTCATCAGAGACTAAACAGCTGCAGCTTTTTGAACTTGAGGAGCTTGCCTACCAGACTGCATCTTTACCACTCTATTCTCCAGTTTGGCTCCTTGAACCATGAATCTGTTTGTCTTAACAGCTTAGAGGACTTGACAACTATTTTCTGAAACATATGCAGAGTAGACATGCAAAATGTTGGCTAACGATTTACCCCATAGTGGAAATTGTTAACATACAAGTGGTTTCAACTGGAATTATGCATGCTTTTTACCCTTTTATAATCAGTTAACATTGTTTAATTGCTCCTGTCCCTTTAGATACAGCTCATTTGAAAGTATGATTATTGCTGTCCCAAAATAATAAAAACTTTGCAGGGAATTCATATGTGAATAGCAGTAGAACCTTTCATGGCTGTATTAATGATCGCTTTGAAGAATTTCAGGAATCAATGTATCTTTTCACCTTGTTCCTCAGAGCACCATATTACTAAGAACAGGGGTATTCTACCTCTTTAAGAAGGTCCATCTGCATGCACCTTTTTTTTTTTTAATTGCTTCTCACTTTATATCATCTTTAAATGATTATCTTAAATATCAAATGCCTCTTACCTAGTGTTGAATAAAAAACAGTAATCCATTTTACAATTATTTACTTGGTGATTTTTCACCTTTAGCTACTATTATTTTAAGGGCTTTATTTCTACCAGATGGCAAGGTGAAATTCTGCAATCCATACCTCATACCTTGACATTCCAATTCTGCAGAGTAAATTTAATGCCTACTCTCATATCAGTAACTGATTATAATCTCATGGTGGGTAGGGACCAGAGCTATTTAATTTTCTATGTGCAGCTTGCAGATAGCAACAAGTCCAGGGATTCTTCAAGCACATATATTTGCGGGATGATAAATAGTTTTTGCAGCAAAATACCTAGTAGAGTGAAAAATTATCAATTTTATTCCATCTTAAATTCAGAGAGAGAAGAAATTAGTAGACGATGCTCGTGTGGTTGCCTTGGTCCTGAGGCAAAGGAAGTAGCCTTACCTGAACTGATAATAAAAAAATAATCATGAGGCCATCACCGTGGTATATGCACCATCCTGATAATAAAATTTGAAATCATGCTACAAGAAACATTTACTGCTCCAGTATAGGAATACTGAACTTCATAATGGGAAAGTAGGCTTCAAAAGGCTGTTAAAAGTTTTTCAAGTCTTAGCTGCTGAGCCACATTTAAGTGAAGGGTACCCTTACTCCCACCGTAAAATCTAAAGAATGCTCTGAGTTATTAAACTTATGATTGTGAGCATGTCAAACAGTTCTCTATGACAGAAACATTCTACATGTATATGAGGAGAAACAACTGAAGCCCCAGAACTGGCAAAAGGGATTTTAACTGTGAGGGGAGAAACGGCTGGAGGTGTTTGTTCTATAATTCATAGGATGAAGAAAGTTTTTTTGGTTTGTTTTTCACATTTTCTCTGTTGTGCCTGCTTGTCTTTCTTTATATACGGATTTTCATATTTTTGTTGAAAATCTTCAAATGGAGTAAGACTGTAAGGAATGGAATTTTATTATCATAAAATTATAGTTTTTTTTATATATATATAGAAAGATAGCCAAAGATGAATCTGTTAATAATTTCTTATTTGGGGTAAGTACTAATCTGTATGTATTACAAAAAACCAAACAAAACCCCGTGCCGTTGAGTCATTGTGACCCTATAGGACAGAGTAGAACTGCTCCGTAGAGTTTCTAAGGAGCGCCTGGTGGATTCAAACTGCCGGCCCTTTGGTTAGCAGCTGTAGCATTTAACCACTATGCCACCAGGGTTTCCCTGTATGTATTAGGATTATGATAAATGGCAGTGATTTAGAAATGTCACCCAGCTTTGAAAATTTTTATCTTAATGCTATGATTATAGATATAAATTGGCTTTACTATGTTGTCAGAATTAGTTATTAATAAATTTATTACTATTAAGTTCCATGAATATTTATTAAACCCATTAATATTAAGGATCCTGAGCTGAATTAGAGTTAGGTCCTGTCTTCGATGAGCTTATAAGCAGTGCATGAACATTCTAATTGCTCTGTATCTTCACCAACTTGGCATGGTCAATATTTTCAACTTTAAATATTCTAATAGGTATCTTATTATTGTTTTTAATTTTCAATTCCCTAATAACTAATGATATTGAGCATTTTTTCATGTGTTTATTTTTCATCCACTTATCTTCTTTGGTCTGTTTAAATCAATTGCCATTTTTTTTTTGACTGTGGTGTTTCTTATTATTGAGCTTTAGTAGTGCTTTTTATGTTATGAACATAAGTCCTGTATCAAGATATGTGATTTTCAAATATATTCTTCCAGTCCAAGACTTGCCTTTTCATCTCTTAATGGTGCCATTTAGAAGGAAAAGTCCTTAATATTTATAAAGCCAGTTTATCATTTTTTTTTTCTTTCATCATCAGGCTTTTGCCTTGTATCTAAGAAAGCATTTCTAATCTAAGATTAAAAAGACTTTCTCCTGTGTTTTCTTCCAGCAATTTTATAATTTTAGTTTTAAATGTATGCCTACTCTCTGTTTTAGTTAACTATTGTACACAGTACAAAGTACAAATTGAAGTTCAGTTTTAGATATGGATGTCCCATTGTTCCTGTACTATTTGATGAAAAGACTACCCTTCCATCACTGAAATGCTTTTGTAACATTTTCAAAAATTAATTGACCATATATGTGTGGGTCTATTTTTGGAATTTATTGAGTTCTATTCATCTATCTATCTTGATGCTAGTACCACACTGTCTTCATTAATCTAACTTTATGATAAGTCATAGAGTAAGGTAGTATAAGTCCTCTCAGTTTATTCTTTCTCTATGTTGTATTGGCTGTTGTAGCCCAGTTGCAATTCTAATACATATTTTAGAATAAACATGTCTATATCTATGAAAAAATCTGCTGTATTTTGCTTGGGATAGCATTGAATCTATAGACCAAAAAAGGGAGAATTGAATTTTTAACAATATTTTGAGTTTTCTAATTCATGTACATGCCATATAACTATGTGTTTTTGGCATACCCGAAGTGTATTTAGTTGCCTTTTAATTTCTCTCATGTACTTTAATTTCCTTCTTGCTGCTGTGGGATGATTCAAAATGAGAAGAAACATCTGTAAACATCCATATATAATAGGAATGTATGAACCTAGGAAAACTGGAAATCGTCAAAAATGAAATGGAACACATAAACATCAATATCCTAGGCATTAGTGAGCTGAAATGGACAGGTATTGGCCCTTTTGAATCAGACAATTGTATGGTCTACTGTATTGAGAATGACAACTTGAAAAGGAATGGCATTGTATTCATCGACAAAAAGAATACTTCAAGATCTATCCTGAAGTACCACACTGTCAGTGATAGGATAATATCCATATGCTTACAATGATAACCAGTTAATATGACCATTATTAAGATTTACACACCAGCCACTAAGGCCAAAGATGAAAAAATCAAAGATTTTTACCAACCACTGCAGTCTGAAATTGATCAAACATGCAATCAAGTTGCATTGATACTTGCTGGTGATTGGAATGTGAAAATTAAAAACAAAGGATTGGAAGTTGGAAATATGGCCTTGGTGATAGAAACAATACCAGAGATCACATGATAGAATTTTGCGAGACCAATGACTTCTTCAATGCAAATGAATTTTTTCAACAACATAAATGGTAACTATACACGTGGACCTCGCCAGATGGAATACACATGAATCAAATCAACTACATCTGTGGAAAGAAATGATGGAAAAGCTCAATATCATCAGTTAGAACAAGGCCGGGGCCAACTGTGGAACAGACCATCAATTGCTCATATACAAGTTGAAGGTGAAGAAAATTAGAACAAGTTGTTGAGAAACAAAATACGACCTTGAGTATATACCACCTGAAATTAGAGTCCATTTCAAGAGTAGATTTGATGCATTAAACACTAATGACTGAAGACCAGGTGAATTGTGACATCAAGGACATCATACATGAAGAAAACAAGAGCTCATTAAAAAGACAGAAAAGAATGAAAAGACCAAAATGTATATCAGAAAAGACTCTGATACTTGCTCTTGAACACTGAGTAGCTAAAGTGAAAGGAAGAAATGATGAAATAAAAGAGCTGGACAGAAGATTTCAAAGGGTGACTCGAGAAGACAAAGTAAGTTACTCTATGAGGACATGTGCAAAGACTTGTAGTTAGAAAACCAAAAGGGAAGAACATACTGGGCATTTATCAAGCTGAAAAAACTGAAGAAAAAATTCGAGCCTCAAGTTGTAATACTGAAGGATCCTATGGGAAAATATTGAATGATGCAGGAAGTATCAAAAGAAAATGGAAAGAATATACAGAGTCACTGTATCAAAAAGAATTGGTCGATGTTCTATCATTTCAGGATGTAACATATGATCAAGAGCCAATGCTACTGAAGGAAGAAGTCCAAGCTGCACTGAAAGGAATGGTGAAAAACAAGCCTCCAAGAATTAACAGGATACCAATAGAGATGTTTCAACAAATGGATGTGCCAAGAAATTTGAAAGACAGCTACCTGGCCAACTGACTGGAAGAGATCCATATTTATGCCTGTTCCAAAGAAAGGTGATCCAACTGAATATGAAAATTATTGAATAATATCATTAATATCACATACAAGTAAATTTTGCTGAAGATCATTCAAAAGCGGTTGCAGCAGTACATCAATAAGGAACTGCCAGAAATTCAAGATGGAGTCAGAAGAGGACATGGAACAATGGATAACTTTGCTGATGTCAGATGGATCCCGGCCGAGAGCAGAAATTACCAGAAAGATGTTTACCTGTGTTTTATCGACTATGCAAAAGCATTCGACTGTGTGTGGATCATAACTAATTATGGATAACACTGAGAAGAATGGGAATTCTGGAACACTTAATTGTGCTCATTAAGAACCTGTACGTAGAACAAAAGGCAGTCAGTGGAGCAGAACAAGAGAATGCTGAGTGGCTTAAAATCAGGAAAGGTGTGTGTCAAGTTTGTATTCCTTCACCATACTTATTCAACTTGTATTCTGAGCAAATAATCCAAGAAGCTGGACTATATGAAGAAGAATGAGGCATCAAGATTGGAGAAAGGCTCATCAACAACTTGTGATATGCAGATACTACCTTGCTTGCTGAAAATGGAGGGGACTTAAGCACTTACGATAAAGATCAAAGCCTTCAGTACGGGCTACACCTCAACATAAAGAAAACAAAAATCCTCACAACTGCACCAATAAGCAACAGCATGATAAATGGAGTTGTCAAGGATTTCGTTTTACTTGGATCCACAATCAACGCCCAGGAACAGAACAGTCAAGAAATCAACTGATGTATTGGAAAAATCTCCTGCAAAAGACCTCCTTAGAGTATTAAGAAGCAAAGATGTCACTTTGAGGACTAAAGTGTGCCTGACCCAAGCCATGGTGTTTTCAATTGCCTCATATGCATAGGAAAGTTGGACAATGAATAAGGAAGATCAGAGAAGAATTGATGCCCTTGAACTACAGTGTAAGCAAAGAGTATGGAATAAACCATGGACTGCCAAAAACAAATATATCTGTCTTGGAAAAAGTGCAGCCAGTATGCTCCTTAGAAGCAAGGATGGCAAGACTTCATCTTGCATGCTTTGGACATGTTATCAGGAGGGACCAGTCCCTGGAGAAGGACATCATGCTTGGTAAGTAGAGGTTCAGCGAAAAAGAGGAAGGCCCTCTACTCAATGACACCTACCAACAACAATTTCTTTCAACAATGTTTTGGCTTTTGCAGTGTAAAGATCTTGATGTCTTCTGTCGAATTCATCCGTAAGTATTTAATATTTGAAAATATTGCAAATAATATTTTTAAATTCTAATTTTTAAATTGTCATTGATTTTGGTATATAGATCTTGCATTGTAGAATATCGATAACCTTGCTTATTAGTTCTAGTAGCCCTTTTGTAAATCCTGTTGGATATCCTATGTAGATGATTATATTGTCTCAGAAAATAGTTTGTCTTTCTGTCTGATATGGACAACTTTACTTATTTTTCTTGCCTATTACATTCCTAGTACCTCCAGTACAATATTTACTGAAAGTGATAGAACCAGACATCCTTGCCTTGTTCCTGATCTTAGGGAGAAAGCATTCAGTCTTTCATCATTAAGTATAATATTAGCTGCAGATTTTTCATAAAAAAGCCTTTAATCTGGTTGATCGCCTTTTTTTTTTCTTCCCTCCTTTGCTGAACAATAGGAATAGAAGTTGAATGTCGTCAAAAGCTTTTGCTGCATCTACTGAAATGATGGAAACCCTGGTTGCATAGTGGTTAAAAGCTATGGCTGCTAACCAAAAGATTGGCAGTTCAAATCCACCAGGTGCTCCTTGGAAACTCTGTGGAGCAGTCCTACTCTGTCCTGTAGGGTCACTATAAGTCAGGATCGACTTGATGGCAATGGGTTTGGTATTTTGGGTACTGAAATGATAATATGGTTTTACGTTTTTAGTCTGTTAAGATGGCACACTACATTGACTGATTTTTCCAGTGTAAAACTAACCTCTCACTTCTGGGATAAATCTTATTTGGTCACGATATATTATCTTTTTTGTGATGTTAAAATTGATTCACTAAAATTTGCTAGGAATTTTTGTATCCATTTTTGACAGAAAATTTTGTCTGCTCCTGGCATCAGAATAATACTGGCCTCAGAATTAGTTAAAAATATTATTTTTTATTTTCTGAAAGAGTTTATGTAGATCTGGTATCATTTATTCCTTAAATATTTGGTAGTATTAATTTCTGAAGCCATTTAGGACTGGAATTTTACTAGTAAACATGAATTTAACTAAAAATTCAATATCTATAATAGATAAAGGACTATTCAAATTATATATACTTTTTGAGCAAGCTTTGGCAGCTTGGATCTTTCAAGGAATTTGTCCATTTTATCTAAGTTGTAAAGTTTATTAACATAAACCTGTTCATAATATCCCTTTATTATCTTCTTAATGGACTCTGTAGTGATGTCACCTGTTTCATTTCTGATATGAATAAATCTGTGTTTTCTGTCCTTACTTCCTTATCAGTTTGGCTAGAGGTTTAGCAGTTTTGTGAATATTCTCCAGATAAAAAGAGTTTTTGCTTTTAATGTTTTTCTATCTTCTATTTCATTGATTTTGCTCTGATTTTTACTACATCCTTCTCTGAGTTTAATATGACAAAGCTGTAGTAATCAAGGAAACCCCGGTGGCGCAGCAGTTAAGTGCTATGGCTGCTAACCCAGAGGTCGGCAGTTCGAATCCACCAGGCACTCCTTGGAAACTCTATCGGGCAGTTCTACTCTGTCCTATAGGGTCGCTATGAGTCAGCAGGTTTGGTTTGGCGGGTAGTAATCAAGAGAGTGTGGCACTGACATAAGGATCATCATAAATCATTGGAAGAGAATTGAGAATCAACAAGTAAACATTTACGTTTATGATCAGTTGAATTATGATAAGGATGCCAAGTCAATTCAGTCATGATAAAAATAGTTTTTGCAACAAATGGTGCTGGGACAA
Source organism: Elephas maximus indicus (assembly GCF_024166365.1). Taxonomy (NCBI): domain Eukaryota; kingdom Metazoa; phylum Chordata; class Mammalia; order Proboscidea; family Elephantidae; genus Elephas; species Elephas maximus. Next base: position 38,298,632 of record NC_064828.1, on the reverse strand, counting down.
ATGAATATCCACATACTAAAGAATGAAGTTGGGTCCCTCCTTTACACTACACACAAAAATTAACTCAAAGAGAATCATAGATATAAATGTAAATGCTAAAATAATGAAACACTAAGGAGGAAATGGGAATAAATCTTATTACCTTAAGTTAGGCAATTGTTTCTTAGATATGACAGCAAAAGTGACAATAAAAAAAATAGGTAAATTGGAATACACCAAAATTAAAAACATATTCTATGAATCCATTCATTTGAAGTTTTTATCATAGGCAAATATATAGAGACAGAATGTCTACAACTGGTTGATATTTGGTTGCCTAGTGTTGGGGGTAGGTGTGGGAGAAATAGGCATTGGTCGGGGTTTTAGAGGTTGATGAAAATATTTTAAAACTAGATCCTGGTAATAATAATATAACTCTGTGAGCATACTAAAACCACTGAATTGTGCACTGTAAGTAGAAGAATTTTATGATGTATGAATTATGTTTCAATGAACCCATAAAACCCATTGCCATGGAGTCGATACTGACTCATAGCGACCCTATAGGATGGAATAGAACTACCCAATAGGGTTTCCAAGGAGCAGCTGGTGGAGCCGAATTACCAACCCTTTGGTTAGCATCCTGAGCTCTTAACCACAGCACCAAGATTTCAAGGAAGCTGTTCAAAAAGAAAAGAAAAGAAAAATAACTCCTATAAAGAGTCAAGTAGATAGCTCACTAGTTGGAAGGCAGAGTGTCGTCATTGTATAAATAAGACTGAGAATTTTTGGTCCAAATTTCAGTTCTGCCACATATATCAATATAATTTAGGATTTGGCTCTAAAATATTTTAATTTAATTTTCTTCACCTTTAAAATGGTGGATGCTTAAAAAGTTGCTGTGAGTAGTAAATGAGCTCAGATATAAGTTATTATTTCTCTGAACTGACTTTTTAAAAACATTAAACTTGTTTGTGCGTGTAGGCAGAACACAAGATAGCTGAACTCTAAGTGAATCATGAATTATGGGTATTAGTAAAGGTAACACGAGTACTTTATCTAAAAGGAATTAAATATTGGTAAGGGCAAAACAAGGAGCCCTGGTGGCTCAGTGGTTAAAGTGATTGACTGCTAACTGAAAGTTCGGCTGCTCGAAACCACCTGCAGCTGTGCAGGAGAAAGATGTGGCAGTCTGCTTCCATAGAAGACTTACAGCCTTGGAAACAGTATGGATTCACTATGAGTCTGAATCAACGACAGTGGGTTTGGTTTTAGTTTGGTTAAGGGTAAAACGGATTTTATGAGGTGGGGAAGAAAACATATTTTTGATAGGGATTTTCAAGTGCAAAGCACATTCTTCTGAAAGACATCAGTATTTCTGGGGCATGTTTCCTAGCACGTGTGGCCAGAAGCCTCAGATACGTGTCTTTTCTGAGAGTGAAATACGCCTCCAACCAGCTCGAGAGTCACTGCTTTAAAATGCTGAATGTTTGTCTACCTGTATAGATCCTCCCCGTCTTTGTACCCTCTTCCACAGGTTAATCCTCTTCATGGAGTTGATTCCAACTCATAGTGACCCTATAAGACAGAGTAGAACTGCGCATGGGGTTTCCAGGGCTATAATCTTTACAGGAGCATGCTGCCTGTTCTTTATCCCATGGATCACAGGTGGGTTCCAATCACTGACCTTTTGGTTAGCAGCCAGCATTTTAACCACTGTGCCACCAAGGCTCGTTATCGCAGGCTATTCACCATATATTCCCGGATACTTCTACAGTGTATGGTGCATTTTAGTTGCTCAAAATATATATTTGATAAATGCATGTATAATGATTTGGGTCATTATAGTAAATAGGTACTTTTTAGTAACTAAGTAGTAACTAATTGTAAGACTCATCTCTAGTATGACTGAAACAAAGACAAATATGAATCAAAGAAAAACCTAAGGAAAAAGTCAAGTATGTTAAAACATGGAAATATTAATACATATTGGAAAAGAATTATCTACACATTTGGGCAAATTTAATATCTAAAATTAGAGGTAACAACATCAAGTCTGTCTCATAAAAAAACAGATAATTTATTAAAAATAGTCATTAAGCCTAATTTAGACTAAGAAACTGACAAATACGTTTTGTATATAAACTAGATATTTCATACATAAAGCTATGCTTGTACTATCTAAAATATTTTAGAACAGAATATAATAGTTAATTAACAGTCACCAAGACTTGAATAATTATTTTTTCCTGAAGACTCTTTTATGGAATCAGTTGGCCAAAATGACTAGTTGTTTTATCATCTGAACAACTAAAGTAAAACCAACTCCTGGGTCTAAAGGATACAGACATCTAGTTAAACTATGGCATTATTCTTCTTTTATTGTTTTTAATGTCTCGATAAAAGAAAAAAAATAAGAAAAATTTGAATATATTAATTCAATTCATTTTTGCACAATGTCAGAAACATAATAAATTGTATATAATTTCTAGTACTGGAAAAGGAATGAGAATCAATTAGAGTTGTGAATATTTGGAGTCATCCTATTTGGGCTTAGTGAAAATTTTCACACCTACACAAAATAATGTCATCATTGCATACTTGGAAAAGGTCTGGAGTGGAGATTTTAAAAGCGAGGGGAAAAAAAGGAGAAAGCTATTTTGAATCCCACAATGGAATAAATTGCCATGGTACAGTGAAAACTAATCAGAGCATATCCAATGCTGTAAGGTTACTACTATAAATAAACACACAGATCCACACATATTCAGACTTGATGGCCTTCCTTCAAAATGATGGAGTATGCTGAACTTTATGGCCATGTGTCTCCTGAATACCACTGCCCTTCTGAGGTTCAGGCAATTTTCCTACCTCAGGATTTCTAAAGAAGTAAATACTTGTTTCCCTCTCTTCTCTGCCCCCCAAAACATACCGTACCATACCGTACCCGTTGTCATTGAGTTGATTTCATCTATGAGCCCCCCCAAAAATATATATATATATACACATACATACATGTCCTAATTTCGCTGATAAATTTTCCTGTTATCTTGAACTCTTTTAATAAGTGAAAACATTGAAAATTAAAAAAAAAAAAAGCTATCAGAGAGATTGAAGTCATAAGAAAGAGCTAAAGATCATTTCTACCAAGAGGGATACACATTTTCTCACCTAGACCACAGGTTAACAAATTTTGGTGTCCAAGTCCAAACTGCCCTCAAGTGTATTTATTTTGTTTTGTTTTCCCTTTTTTTTTTTTTTTTTTGGAGGTGGGGTCTGCAAGTTTTAAAATATTTTGAGTTGACTGCTGTTATACATTGAATTGTGTCCCTCAAAAAGAAATGTGGAAGCCCTAACCCCTGTACAAGTAAATACGATCCTGTTTGGAAATAGGGATTTTCTTTTGTTACGTTAATGAGGTCATAACAGAGTAGGGTGGTCCTAAACCTAAATCACTTCTGAGCGGTATTTATAAAAAGAGCAGACTAGACACACACACACACAGATGCGCAGACACACACACACACACACACACACGTACACATAAGATGCCATGTGAAGATGGAGCCAGATGAATCTACAAGCCCAGGCATACCAAGAAATCCTGGCACCTACAGTCTAGAAAACCCTACGGGGGCAGTTCTATAGATCAAACGGAGTTCCTGTGAATCAAAAATCAACTGGACAGCACCCAGGAACAACTAGAAGCTGAAAGACACAAAGAAGTATTTTCCTCCAGATTCTACATAGAGAGAGAGAGAGTCTAACCATGTCGATCCCCTGAATTCGGACTTCCAGCCTCCAGAACTTTGAAAAAATACTTTTCTATTCTTTAAAGCTCACCGCTTGTGTTATTTTTTGTTATAGCAGCACTAGGAAGCTAAGACAGTGGCTAACATTTACTAAGCAGAATGTTTCATTGAAAAATCCAGGTTCCTGGATTCACCTAAGTAATTTGTACATCTGGAAACAGACGTCAGTGTTCCTTAAGCACCCATCAGCTAACTAACTTTCATTAGCACCCCCTCAGATAAGGCTGAGTCTTTCCAGTTTCCTGCCGAATCCATCTTGCCCACCTCACTCATTTATATTCCCAGCCGGACCCCTGCGAGCATCTACATTTGAATCCTTGTTTGAGACCCAAATGAACTGTTTTCCAGCCAGCAATTCTCTCAGCATTCAATTAAAAGAAATTACAAGCCTAGAAGCAATCTGTTTTTCAGAAATGAAAAGAAATTTTTAATACTGCTTTCACGGTTAATATGTAATCAGTGCATAAATTATTACCATGCCTAGTACTTCTTTAGGACCCTGTTCAGGAAGAAAGAGTACAAAGGCACACTTGCTTTCATATGAATTGTTGAAACACAGCCTCCATTTAACGTATTGGGGAAAATGAGCAAAGCAACATGTATTTTTGTTGCTCTGAACAGGATGACAAAACAAGTGAAAGTAGGTGTGTAAACACCAGTAGGAAGTAATGAAAAACAAAATTGCTACAGCTCTTCGGTGATCACAAAGGCCAGTGGTATTTTACAATGGCCTGGAGCAACAACTAAAAAACTTCCCTTGTATCAACAGGCTTCAGTATTCATTTTCCCTTATGAATTAAAAAAAAAAAAAAAAAAGATATGAAAAGCTTTCACCCTTTCCGTGGGCACCTTGAAATAACTTGCACAGAGTATGTGGCCTAATAGAGGGGAATGATTCCAGTTGAAATGTAAAACCAAAACCAAAATCAAAATGTGCTTTTGAACGTCATATAGTTCTAAAGGAACCGCAAGCCATAAAGTGGAAAACGCTTGTTTACGGAATGTATCTTTGCCATTGAAGGGACATTCTAGATCCCAGGAAAATCTTTGAAAGGCATCAAATTTAAAGACCCTAAGCTCTCCTCAGAAGCTTTACAACATCAACCTTTTTTCAAAGTTTTGATCTAAAGTCAGGTAAACCACTTGAGGTAGAGATTTCATTGAAAGGGAAAAAGGCAAACAAAATGAAATGTAGGATAGGTGCTAATCCAGCACAAGAGTAATTGAAACTCACTGACTTTTACTCCTGAAATTCCCAAGCATGTACAGCTGTGGCTATAACCACATAGCATGCTATTTTTACTTGAACCCATAGCATGGAGGAAGTGATATTACCTTAGCAACGCGTACACGTAAAACCCAGGCAATCCTCACTAGAATGGGCACAAGAATATTTTTCCTCCTTTGGCATTATAATCATAAACCTTTGCTTGCTACATTCTTTGGCTATTTAACTTCTAAGCTTCCAAAATATTGCTTCATTAAATGAATATGAGATATTTCTTATGAACCAAAACTTTGAAAGGATGGGAACAATTGCTAGAAAAATCTCCGCATAACCAAGGACACAAACAAACCACAAAAAAAGTAGCCTGGAGCTACGAGAATTATATCCAGTTGACGAAAACCACAAATGATCTGCTTCTTGCCTATAAATATCAACATGAACCAAAAGTACTGTTTTTAAAGTTACCATCCAGTCAAGAAGGTCAATAAGGAAAGAATAAGCTTGCTGTTTGGAAAGATAACAGATAAGAGAAGGGAAAGACTACTCATCAACTCCTTTTTACTTTCATCTAGGAAAAGGATCTACAATTTTTTTACAAAATAATGTCAGGGCATAGGAAGAAAGCAATGAAGTCAGATTAACGTATCCAAGGAAGTTGCATATCATTTCATGGCCACTAGAAGGAACCCTGAAGAGAGATGAAAAATAAGATTGGTGGCAGAAGACTGGAAATGGAGAAGTATCCAAATCTTCCAAAAAGCAAAAATATGGAAACTCAGGCATATAAATTTAATACCAATACCAGTTGCTGTTGAGTTAATTCCAACTTGTAGTGATCCCATGTGTCTCAGAGTAGAAGTGCTCCATAGAGTTTCCAGTGGTTGATTTTTCATAAGTAGTTAACCAAGTCCTTCTTCTGAGGCAGGTATTGGTGGGCTTGAACCTCCAACCTTTTGGTTAGCGGCCAAGCACATTAATCATTTACACCACCTAGGGGCTCCAAATTTAACATAAGCCTGATTGATAGAAAATAACATTTGGAGAGGAATTTAATGATCATTAGTAATAAACACGTATAATCTAAGTGGAAGACCATAGTGAGAAGAATCTCACAATTGGTAGTTTGAGTAAAACGACTTTGGTTCCTCTTCAAGAGATAATTAGTAGGTTGCTATTTCAGGAAAAAAAAAAAATGTTGAGGAAGAATTAATTTTTGTCAAACACCTGACAAAATCTCCGATGAACTTTCTGAAGAAACTATACAATGCAATACCATCATTTGATATGGGTATAATAAGAACAGCAAGTGGCCTCAAGAAAAGAGAAGATAATTGGCAAGAGGACTGAAAACAATATTTAGTGACTCTGATATCTATAAATTACTGCACAAAGTACAGGCAATAAAGGAAGTGAACTCCAGATTGTAAAGTAATAAAGCGAATATGACAGCATGGGTAAAATTAAGACTTGCTAATATTCCCTCATGAAAATAACTCCAGCAAAAGAGGTATTAAACACTAAAGATTCAGGCATGTTAGGAAGTTAGGCAAAGAGGTGATACGTATCTAGAAAATTGTCTACAGGGAAATACACAAAGCCGAAGCTGAATCATGCCTGGGAAAATTGTGAGGGAGGATAAGAGGGCAGGTAAACAAAACCAATACGCTGTGAAAGTGTGCTAAAGACCACCCAAAGAGAGGATGTGGAGGGTAGGCACTAGTGCAGGTACTCTAAAAGTACAGAGTTGAGGGCCCTCATCTCTTTGGACAGCTGTTAAAATGTTAAAATTAGAGTATTGACAAAGTTATTTTTCATCTTTCAGAAGAAAATAAAATGACAAGGAGAATGATTACCCCAGATTTCTTTTTTATCAATACGGAAGAATGGGTTGGTTCAATTAAAGTAACGGAAAGATCCTGGGGGAAAATGTAGCTATTTCAAAGTGTAAGAAACCTACTCTGTGCAAAACCCTGCTAGTGAATTAGTAGAATTTAGTAGAAATCCTGTTTATGCATGACCTCATTCCCTGTCAACATTACATTCTTATTAGTCTTAAAAAAAAAATTCTGGTCATTTATAGCACACAAAGTTTTATACTGCAACTGAATGTACCCTTTTGCTTTGGGCTAGCATACACCTATGTTAAGATTCACTGAAGGAAAAAAAAAGACTTAAAAAGTCTAAAGAAAAGAATGCGTTTTTTGTGGTTTAATGTGGCAGAAACAGCATAAACTCCACTGTACTGTGTCAGTTATAGCTGCTGTATAACGACACTTCAAAATGACTTACAAAATAGAAGTGTATTTTTCACTCATGTAAAGTTCAAACATTAGTAGTTGGAGTAGGGTGGGTTGTCGATGGGGTTGGAAGGAAGCTCTGCTCCCTGAAGTCATTCGGGCCCCCAGACTGATGGCGGCTCTCTTGTCTTCATCGTGTGGTTCTTGAGATTGCTCTGAGTGTCAAAAAAGAGGGTTTGGTAAATAAAATGGGAGTGTTTTAGAGGCTAAGTCTGGAAGTGTTGTATATCACTTATACTCAAATTCCACTGGCCACAGTTGTATGGCCACACCTACATGCACTTCTCGTTGTTACTGGGTGCCCTTGAGTCGATTCCAACTCATAGTGACCGCATGTGACAGAGTAGAACTGCCCCATAAGGATTTCTTGGCTGTTGTCTTTATGAAAGCAGTTCACCAGGCCTTTCCTTCATAGAGCCCCCTTGGTGGTTTTGAACTGCCAGCCTTAAGGTTAGCAGTCAAGTGCTTAGCCATTGAGCAACCCTGCAATTATTTCTCAAGTAAAGCTCTAAGACTACAGATGGGAACAGAGTATTTGGTGGAGAAAAACTCGGACACAGTTATATAGTTATTTTTACATAAACCAAAAAAAAAAAAACCCATTGCCGTCCAGTTGATTCTGACTCATAGCGACCCTATAGGACAGAGTAGAACTGCCTCATAGAGTTTCCAATGAGCGCCTGGTGAATTTGAGCTACCGACCTTTTGGTTAGCAGCCGTAGCTCTTAACCACTATACCACCGGGGTCTGTTGGTATGAAGACAATGGTTTTCTTTGCTGACATTTATCACTTTATTCTTTGAACAGTGGATTTTAAATAATGTTTGGAGATTCATTGAAAAGCACTAAATGTTATTATTTTTGATGGGGAAATTTTTCTTTAATGCCCTCAGGACTACTATAGCAAATATTTAAAATATTATCTCATTAAGCTGTAGAATTTTAGAACTAGAAAAAACCTTGGAGAACTTCTAGTTGAATACCACTTCTTAAAAAAAAAAAAGTTACCCGTTGTATATTATGCCATTAGGCTACAAATTTATTGTTGAATTCAGATACTTATAAACCAGTCTTTTTCTTGTGCCTAAGTAAAACCCACATAATAAGCTAGGCACTTAATGAGTCATGTTAACTCTTTCAAGGTTCTCAACTATTAGACATATTCTCACTATGACATTGTAAAGTGTGAAAAGAGACAATGATAATTTTGTAGCCTGTCCCATGTGCCTGTGTTATTTGATTTATGTGCTGTTGCCTCCTATGACACTTTCTGAATTCATAAATCTGAGTAAAAGAAAAGGAACCCATAACTCAAAGAGGATGAGGTGGGCTAAACCCTGAGGCTGAGAATGTACTGTGGAATTGGAGCTCTGTTCCCTCATGAATACCCATGGGTCTCAAAGTTGCTAAAGGTTAGGCATTCATCACAGAGGGTCCCAGTCAGGATGCATGGCAGAGTTCCAAGAATAGATTTGTTTTTGTCTTCAAACTGTTGTGTACCTCACTTAACAGTTTTTTTTTTTTTGGTAATAAGTTAAATTTGGTGTCATCTACTGTTCTACTAATGCGTACCTTCACGGCCTGCATACATACACACTTATTTGTGAGTGCCTACTATGCGTAGGATGCTGTCTTATATAGGTTATATGGGGGGAGAAAAAATTATAATCTACAGCCTATAAATTCTCTAATTTACCATCTATTAAAGGATATGATCAGCCATATTGTGCCTTTTTGGTTCCCTAGCTAAAAATGAGGGGATTAGGTTAAATTATCAAAAAATCACTTCCAATTTTGCTGTTATCCTAAAGACAGAAGACCATCATTCCTGGGAGTGGTGCCCAAATTGCACCTTCTTTGCTTCTGTGTCCGTCTTTTTCTCCAGCCAAAGTACCCTCGTTCTATTGGATGGGAATAGATCCTCTTGGGAAAAGACGAAGTCATCTTAGGCTTCTAAATATTGGACAATCCAAATTCTTTTTTATGTGTTTACTTTAAAAAATATCCTGGCAAGGAAACCACAGTAAGAAAAGTACTTTTCCCATGAGATTTTGGCAATTGTATAAGCAATCTGGGTTTTAGTTGATTGGGCCTGAAAGTTGAAGTCTAACTGACTGACAAAACTAGGGTATTTACAATATTCCATTGGGATATTTAAAGACTGTATACATGAACTTTATGCCCCCTGTGAAGGAGCCCTAGTAGCTCAATGGTTATGTGCTCAACTGCTAACTGAGCAAGGTTGGTTGTTTGAAACTACCCAGCTGCTCTGTGGGAGAAAAGATCTGGCTATCCGCTCCTATAAAGATTTCATCCTGGAAAACCCTATGGAGCTGTTCACCTTTGTCTTACTGAGTTGTTATGAGTCAGGAATCGACTTGATGACACCTAGCAATAACAACAACATGCTCCCTGGGTAGGCTACTTCAATTGACAGAGCCTGTATCTAGTATGAGTTTTGCATAGGCCTTCAGTCCTCCAATAACAATAAAATAAATTTGTAGATACCTTGAGTTTCTTCTGTACTATACAGAGTTCTTACATCCAACATGCTTTTATATTATTTTCAGAATCTTTGCACTGTGTCATGGCTTGAATTGTATCCCCCCAAAATGTGTGTCAACTTGTATAGTCCATGATTCCCAGTATTGTGTGATTGTCCACTATTTTGTCATCTGATGTGATTTTCCTTTGTGTTATAAACCCTTTATGATGTGAATAAAATGGGATTATCGGCAGTTATATTGATGTAGCAGGACTCAATCTATGAGTCTAGATTGTGTCTTGAGCCAATATTTTTTGAGATATAAAAGAGAAAAGCAAGCAGAGAGACGTGGGGACCTGATGCCACCAAGAAAAAAGCATCAGGAGCATAGCACATCCTTTGGATCCAGGGTCCCTGTGCTGAGAAGCTCCTGAACCAGAGGATTTATGACAAGGACCTTCCTCCAGAGCTGACAGAGTGAGAAAGCTGTCCCCTGGAGCTGGCACCCTGAATTCAGATTTTTAGCCTACTAGGCTATATGATTAAATAAACTTCTGTTTGTTGAAGCCATCCACTTGTGCTATTTCTGTTCAAGCAGCACTAGATAACTAAGGCCGAATTTGGTACCAGAAGAGAGAGGAGTGCTGCTCTAACAGATGCGTAAAATGTGGAAACAGTTTTGAAGCTGAACGGATACAGGACTCAGAAGAAAATAAGGAAAGGCGGTACACTGGAGACGGCACAGACCACGAGAAGCAGCAGCAGAGAACTGGCGGCAGTAGAGAACAGGCAATGGCAGAACCAGGAGACCAGCATGAGACAGCACTGGAGTCCACTCGTGAAGCAAGAGAGCTGAATGCCTTTTCACAGGATGCTTCCTGGCAGAGTAGGGTGCCGCTGGGTACTTTTTGGTGGAGCTGGGTTTGCCAACTCACAGAGCAAGAAAGCTGAGGGCCTTCCAGCCCAAGTTTGCTGGTAGAACTGGGTGCCTCCAGGCACTTATTGGAGGAGCTACATAACTTTGGAACACTTGCCCCAGCAGGGCAGGCACAGGTGATGAGGCTTAAGGGCTGAGAGGGAAAGAAACCAGGAAGCAGAAGCTAAAGAGACAAGGAACACAGGAAGCTGAGCTGCATCAGTCTCAAACGGTAGGGCCACAACCTCTGGAGTCTCAAAGAGTGGAGCCATAGCTTCTAGAGTTTCTAAGAGTGGAGTTACCACTCAGATGTAGTAAGAGAATGATTTGCCTAAGCTTAGGGAGCAGAGTTGCCATTCCAGTGGGCCTGGAGGCAGTGCTGAGGGACCTCCACTCAGAATCCAGAAAAGTGTGGCCAATACCTACAGTCTGGAGGGTAGGACCATTGTCTAAATGATCTCAGAAAACACAGGATTATGTTCAAGCCTTGAGGACTAATGTGATGTGTTCTGCTGACTTGTTATCCCTTCTTTTCCTCCAGTCTTTTCCATTTGTAATGGAAATGCCTAGCTTGTGCCTGTTCCACCATTGTACTTTGGAAGCAGATAACTTGTATTCTAGGTTTCACAGATGAAGAGGAATCTTTGGATTTTGGACTTGGAGTTGAATTAAGACTTGCTATGATATGATTTTTTTTTTTTTTTATGATATGATGGGGTGAATGTATTTTACATGTGGAAAGGGCATGAATTTTGGGAGGCCAGAGGCAGAATGTCATGGATTGAGTTGTTCCCCCCAAAATAGTTGTCTAATCCATGATTCCCAGTATTGTATGATTGTCCACCATTTTGTCATCTGATGTGATTTTCCTATGGGTTGTAAATCCTAGCTCTATGGTGTTAATGAGATGGGATTAGTGGCAGTTATGTTGATGAGGCAGGACTCAGTCTATGAGATTAGATTATAACTTGAGCCAATCTCTTTTGAGATATAAAAGAGAGAAGCAAGCAGAGAGACATGGGGACCTCACATCATCAAGAAAGAAGCACCAGGAGCATAGCATGTCCTTTGGGCCCAGGGTCCCTGTGCTGAGAAGCTCCTCGACCAGAGGAAGACTGATGATATAGACCTTTCTCCAAAGCCGACAAAGAGGGAAAAGCTTCCCCTGGAGCTGGTGCCCTGAATTTGGACTTTTAGCCTACTAGACTGTGATTAAATAAACTTCTGTTTGTTGAAGCCATCCACTTGTGCTATTTCTGTTATAGCAGCACTAGGTGACTAAGACACACTCTATCTTCTCCAATCTCAAAACACATACCCACAAGCATCAGTTTCTCTTCTGCCAATGTTATAATGATATATTAAGTATTTATTGATAGATATAAAATATTTGCTTTGGTTCATCTCCTGTTCTTTTAGCAAAAGAATGGTCTCCTTTCTTTGTTTTCCAATCTGGATCTTTCCAGGTGCTTGCAATCTGGAGAGACAAAACTGCCAAGAGAGTTTGCTAGGAATTTCTCATATCTGAGGCAAAAACCATTAAAACGTGCATGGTATGACTCCAGCCCTGATGATGCTTTTGTGGCACTTGTTCTCCCCAATTTATAGTAAATGAGGAATTCATAGTTAGACAAAACGTTCACCACTTCTTTCCTGTAGCATCTACCTTAGTACTTATCAGAATGCAGTTCAATGTGTTTCTGTCTGTTTTAGATTAGGTTTTCTATAACACCAATCATGAGTATTAATAGTGATGATTGTTCCCACTCTTTGAACACCTACTATATTCCATGACCGGAATCAGTTGGTTTTCATGTAGTATCTTTAATCCTTATAGTATCACTTACAGACCATTTTACAGATGAAGAAACTGAGAGTCAAGTGGTTAACTGACTCGCCCAGGGTCCTAACAAAATACAAATTCAAATTCAAGTCTGTATGACTCTAGTGGGACAAGCTTCCTACTACATTTCACTACCTTAGGCCTGGCACTCATTTTTCTTTTAACAGTTGTTAAATCTTTATTTTGCTAGGCTGGCAATAGTGGCTCTCTGGAGTAAGTATTGCTGCCAGTATGGTACATATATTATCATAATATTTGCTTCAGAGCCTGGGTTCATACTTTTGAGAATATATCATTTCTTCAGCTGAGTTATAGATCCCTGCTCTGTTAATCTTTGTATTTCTCCAAAACATCTCATCCACTATTCTAAAAAGATCAATTTCCTAAAAAAAGAATTAACATGTCAAAATGGGACTCTTTACATTTCTCCCCAAGCCTCCTCCACCCACTGTCCTCTGTATACAACTGATGCCAACTCCATTATGTTGCTCAAGTCAAAAAAACTTGGAATCAACTTTGACTCTTCTTTGCCTTTAACCTCACACTTTAGTAAATCCTGTCGCCTCTCTCTTAAAATATATCCACAATATGGCTATTTCTCTCCATCTCCATTGCTACTATCCTGGTCTGAGCCATCAACATTTCTTACCTGGGTTGTTGCAGGTTCTTAACTGGTTTCCTCGTTCCTATCCTTCCACCTCTACAGTCTGTTCTCAGCACAGTAACAAAGGTGACGATATTAAAAAATAAATCAGGTCATGTCCCTCCTCCGCTCATATCCTTCTGGTGTCTTCCTACCTTGCTCACACTTAAAGCTTTTTCTTTTTTTTTTTTTTAACAATAGTTACAAGGCTCTATATGGATTGATCCTGTGTTATCTTCCATGTGACCTTATTTTTCTACTATTCTGTCCCTACTCACTCAGCACTGGCCACACTGGCCTCCTTACTGTTATAAAATAGCCTAGACATGCTCCCACCTTAGGGCCTGAGGCACTCTTCCTTCTCCTTGGCAAACTCTCTTACCTTCTTCAAGTGTCTACTCAACGGTCATCCTCACAGCAAATGCACTCCAGAGCCCCACATTTATTTTACTCTAATATTTTCCCAATAGAACTTATGATTTTCTAACTCATTATTTAACTCTTTTATTATGATTACTATTCATGGTTCATTTTCCTCTTTTGGCATGTAAGTTTCACAAGGATAGGGATTTTGTCTATTAGCTGATCTAGAACAATGTAGCATCTAGTAGAAGCATCTAGAACACTGCCTGGTTCATGGTAGACATTCCATAAATTAAAACAAATTGATATATTCTGAATCTTTAAAATGACACTATTCTGAATATTTACATATTTCATAAATTACCAAGAAGCCCAGGAGATAGGAGTGTCCAAATACATGATCTAAGAATGGTGCACCCTTTCACCCTTCATCCCTGAAATTATTCTCTCAATTTTATAAGAACAGGCACCACATAGTCAATTCAAATGAACAGTCACTTTCGGGAAGTTCCAAAGTATTGAGTGACTAGACCCACATAGATGACTCCCAAATGTATAAATTCTTCCAGAAGTAAGAACCAGCTGCTTTGAAGCTACTCTGAACTAAAGGAAAATATGATATCAGATGATGTTCTGATTCAGCATGCCTTGAAATCCCTCAACAAAAGCTTTCCTCCACAAGTACTTTTTTTTTTTTTTCTCTAGCAAACTGTGTATTAGCAAGTTTTTTTCAGACCATCTGAGCTAAGGCACAGTGGTGACATGATTGATACTTACTTCCAAGTGGAAACCACTGAAAAGTTTCTATTGCATTGATTAGTGTCTTCCAGCTGCCTAAAAACCCACGATGAATTCACAATGCATTAAGGATCACATCAGGGGGTTATTTATGGGTACGGAGTATGCTTATCTTCACCTCAGCTGTGCTGTATATGTGCCAAAGATCAGCGACTTATTATAGGGCCTTTCTCTGGCATTATTCCCACCCAGAGTGAATAACTGTTTTTGATTAGTCTCAAATGAGCTTATCTGCAATTTATTTTTTACAAAGGAAGCATTTATTTACTTTTTTATAAATAAGAGTTTTCATTTATCCATCACCATGTCTTGCCGTAAATCCAAACAGAACTGCCTGTGGGCCTGAGCTATGGCTTAGTCACCAGCATTAACGGGTTACCCAATATGCTCATCACTGAGGTGTGAACTCAATCCATTCTTATCTGGCTCTAACACTAAAGTAAGTAAATAAGTAAACTCTGAAAAATAAATGCAGCCATACCCCATTCCAAATGTTATCTACATCTGCTGAGGAGGAATATAAGTGAATCAGCTCTGTGGTGGAGTTGTACTGTGGGGTTAAAAATTGTAGGACATGATGCCTGAGGACACAGAACCAACATTCCCCAGTATTTTATTGGAATTTCTACAATATGAAGTAAATGGTGGACTCCTGAGTCTTAGCTGGGCAACAGGCCTACATTTTAGCATGTACACAGAGACTTTTAATGAAGGGGAATGGATAAGTAAAATCAAGATATAGAAAAAAAAAAGTTGAATTTAAATAAATGCCAGTTCTCTGAAGAAAGTTATTCTATTCCCCCAAAACAAGACATGCAACTGGGCTCTGAGTGCTACTGAGTAATCGATAATCAAATCAGAAAGGCTTTCAATGACAAAAGCTTCTGAAATAAAAAGGTAGAGAGAGAAGATGAATAGAAGAAAATAAATGGAGAGAGAAAGAGAGGGGCAGATTCTATTTTAAAATGGTTCTGAAATGCAGCCTCACCTAACGGGGTCTATCTGCCATGTCAAAAAAATAAATAAGTAAAATTAAAAAAAAGGAAGACAGCAATAACAACAAAAGCACACACAAAAAAGTTTTGATGTTTTTTAAAACGTACAGCATTTTCAGCTAACTTGTCTTTGAAATAACTATAGTAAAGTGTTTCTGAATATACACATGCAATCTAGTGCATAAGTAATAAATTTTAGTTATTATTATGTGTCTTTCATGTCTGTTAGACCAAGGCTGTACACATATCCCTTTAGGTTAATATCTCACTGTCAAGGATGGTGCCCTATAGGGGAGTTCAGCTACTTGTTTCAGAACTTCTTTCAGATCCTACCCCTCACTGTCAAAAATTCTGGCATCTTCTATTAGTTTTTCATTCCCTTTTATGTATCTTCTTTTTATTGTTTTTTTTTTTTTTTCTTCTTCTTCTTTATGTTTTCCCTGTCCTTCCTCCTGCTGTTCTTATTATCTGTAGTCCCGCAGGTTCTCAGCTGTAGTTTTCTTTGTTTGACTGGTAGCTTCTCTGACTCTACTACAGTATCTCTTGGATTCTCTTTCAGCACGTGCTTTCCATCTAATCAATGCCTTTCTCGTTTAAAGCTATGGTGGTCTTCGGTTTGTCCTGTGGGCTATTTGCCTTATTGTGACAAGACAGATGCATTTTCTGATGCATTGCCTTCTGCTCTTCCAGCAGACCTAAAGTGCTGCCATCCATTAACCTGGAGATGATTCCATATGTTTAGAATGTCAGGGGCCAGAAGGACACTAAATAAACAGTACTTTACTGAAAAAATCCAGATGAGGTTACTCTTGTTCTCTGTGGAGCCCCATCCCTGGCTAACAACGGAGAAACCCAGTATTAAAACACTTTATTGTCATTAACCTAAACTCAGAAGCATTCTTGGAGAATGCGGAACTGCCGGTGCTTTTCAAAGTACCAAATGGAAAAAAATACGTAGTATTTGTTTTTATGCAGAGCCCTGGTGGTGCTGTGGTTAAAGCACGTGGCTGCTAACCAAAAGGTTGATAGTTGAAGCCCTTCAGCCTCTCCCCGAGAGAAAGATGTGGCAGTCTGCTTTCATAAAGATTTGTGGCCTTGGAAACCCTATAGGACAGTTCTGGTCTGTCCTATAGGGTCTCTACGAGTTGAAACTGACAGCAGTGTATTTTTGGTTTTAGGTTTTATATAAACTAGTTGCATCTACATGTAATTGGTGGGACTGAGAATTCTCTATGCAAACACATGTCACATGAACTAACTTTATTCTGGAAACTACACAATGGTGTTCTGACTACTGAACACCCTAATTACTGACATGTGATATTTTATTTACTTATTAATTTATCTATTTGCTTGGAGCCCTGGTGGCACATTGGTTAAGATCTACGGCTGCCCCTTGGAAACTCTATGGGGCAGTTCTACACTGTCCTATAAGGTCACTATGAGTTGGAATCAACTCAATGGCAATGGGGTGGGGGTTATTTATTTGTTTGCTTATTTATTTATGTTAAGATAAAGACTGAAATTAGTTTTTATCTTGGCTGTAATATGTTTGAAATACCTGATTTTTGTTTTGACTGTTGGTTTTGTTTTTGATATGCTAGTTTATGTCCTTACTCCCTGACTACCATTTAGTTTCAGGGAAGAGAGAGAGGCAGGTGTCATCTCAGTAAGCAGTAAGAAATCAGGGGAATATCCTAGCCATACAGCAAAAACACATTTTATAACCCAGCGGTTGTGAGATAAAAATGGACGAAGAGGTAAGAAAGAGAATAGTCAAATACTTATTCTAGTTTCTCCTTTCTAGGTTTGTTTCAGCAAGAAGTATGTTCCTTGCCCTGCTCCCTATTTGAAACTTGGGAAGATGACTGCTGTGAAGGGCAGCCCAACACATCCGAGCATACTAAACATAGAAGAACATGTGGTTAGGTGAATAGTCCATTTTGCACACCTGACTAGTTTATACAACCAATTTGCACAAACATGACTTCTAGATGGTGTGAACTGTAAGTGAAGAGCCAGAGGGCATGTCATTGAGCCCAATATGATGCTGTGTGGAGATAAGTGGTGAAGTATGGCAGAGGTGGACAGGTTAGGCCTTGTGGCAGAGAGATGACGTGGAAGAGACTCAGAGGGGCTTGGAGAATCCACAAGAGCTTAGAAAAGGCTAAAGTCAATATGGTCGGTCTAGTAGGTTCTGATCAAGCCAAGGACAAAAACAAGGGTTTATCATCCTCAGAAGTGAATAATGGATGGCAATAGTGTTCCATGTACTAGATCAGGTTACTATATTTTAAGGGGCACTAGCCAATACCATATCCAGGGATCAGCACCAGGCCAGTGAGTCGACTTACCCTACTTCTACAAGGCCATATAGGTCTCTCCCTCATAGGCTTAAATGCCACCATTGGAAAGAGAAAGAGAACAATATCTAAGACACAGTTTTACTGAGAATTTTGACTAAAAACATTGAGCTATTCAAAACAGATACATTACAGAAGTCTTGATAAGCAGTTAAACTTTAAATAGAATAAATGCTAAAATGAACAAAAGCTTGTTTAAACAAGAATAGAAGAAAATATTGCTAATCAGCCTCAGTTACGAGTTGTATTTGAGCAAAAAACTAAGCAAGTTGAAGGATTGAGATATGAGAATATATACGGAAAGAACATTCCAAGCAGAGAGAAGTGTAAATGCAAGACCTTGAAGTAGATACATGATTGAAATGATCAAACAATAGCAAGGAGCCTGGGGTGGCTGGAGTAGGCTAAAGAGAAAAGGTGGATGTTAGGGGATCAGATCAGAGAAATAACGGGTAAATCAGATGCTGAAAAGCCTTGTGGGTCATTATAGGGACTTTGGTTTTCATTTTGAGTGAGAAAGAGAGACAATAGAGGGTTGGCCTATAGGAGTAACATAATCTGACTTCTATTTTAAGAAGATAACTTTAGACTATAGGAGTTAAGAAAGGCAGAAACAAAGAGATTGCTTAGAAAGACAGAGCAATAATCCATATGAGAGATGGTGGTGGCTTGAACCAGGGTGGTTGTAATGAAAAGGCAATTTATACTTGATCATGCATTCAGGTAGAGACACAAATCTGGAGTTCAGGGAAGAGGTCTGGAAATCATTAGTTTCTATATGGTACTTGAAGCCATAAGACTGGATGAGATCACCAAGGAAGTGAGTATAAAGAGAGAAGAGAAGAGATCTAAGTACTGAGATCTGGGAAAATTCTCTATTTAGAGACTAGAGAGATGAAGAGGAACCAAGAAACAGATGCAAAAAGTATCCACTAAAGTAGAAAGAAAGCCTGATGAGTGTTGATGTCTTGGAAACCAAGTAAAGACATGCTTTCAAGGAGAAGAAAGATATAATAACTGATTACACTGTAAGTTTGATAAGACAAAGATTGAGAATTGATTGGATTTAGCTGCATGGAGACCATTGGTGAGTTTAACAAGGTCAGTTTTGAGGCAGTGATAATTCAGTGGGGAATGGAGAATTAGAAATGGTGATTATATACAACTCAAGAAATTTTTCTGTAAAGAGGAGTAGATAAATGAGACAATGGCTAGTTAGATACGTGAAGTCAAGAAGTGTTTTGATTTTCGATATGGGAGAAATGATAGCATATTTGTATGTTGACGGGAAAGTTCCAGTAGAAAGGAAAGATTTTACAATGCAGAAAAGAGAGGAGAGAATTGC
Organism: Elephas maximus indicus; assembly: GCF_024166365.1. NCBI lineage: Eukaryota > Metazoa > Chordata > Mammalia > Proboscidea > Elephantidae > Elephas > Elephas maximus. Next base: position 38,279,565 of record NC_064828.1, on the reverse strand, counting down.
CGGAGAGGGCAGGAGGAGATGGCATATGGTATATAAGGAGAAGAGTCACCCATAAATAGATGCCCAGACAGTTCATCTATATAACAGAGAGAAGGCAAGTTCTGACATGTTCACAAATTCCCAATGTCTCATGAGATTTAACAGGGATTGTAAATACTGTCATTTTAGTTATAAAGCAGAATAAAATTATACATAGTGACTTTCAAAGGCCAAGGAGGCAATTTAGCATAGTGGCTCAGAGCACAAACTAAGTCAAAATGATGAGTCTAGTCCTGTTGTTTACTAGCTTTCTGAATGAGTTTAATTATCCTAAACTCAATTTTTTTTTTTTCCAAAAAGTCACTGTAAGAATTAAGTGAGATACTGAGAGAGTTAAACACAGTGTGGTAGGGTCCAGTCAGCTATTCCACACACTTCATTTCCTTTCTTCTTTGGTTTTCTCCAGCATTGGCTGCAGATCAGTAGGACCTTGTGACTGAGTTCAGGCCAGTCAGAAGGGAGTGGTGTACATTACTTCCAGGCATGGCCTGCTCTAACCTCCATATTTTTCTTCCTTGCTTCTGTTTCCCTCAATATTCTGCCAGCAGGATGCAGGGATGTATTAGAGGATTTCGAGGCCCTAGAAGATGGCAGAGCCAAAGAGGGAGGGTCCATTTTGATCTCATGTAAGCAAAAAATAAACCTTTATTGTATTAAACCACTAAGATTCTTGGCTTCTTTATTAGAGCAGCAAGGATTAACTCCTCTATTTAACTAAGACAGTGAGCCTTCAATAAATGTTAAATGTCACTATGAATAAGGTTAGCCCCACACCACAACATTAATTGATGGGGAGCTCAGCAAACAGCCAGGTTTCTTCATCGCTAGTTTAATGTTCTTCTATGCTATGTCCTAGATGACCTATTTTTGTTCACTGTTCGTAAGAACACATTATCCCTTTCAGAGCATAAACCCTACTGTGCTAGAAAAGGAGCAGCAGAGTTAGATCTTGTCAGAAACTCAATCTATAAGCCATCTTATAATTTACCTTTAGCAGCAGACTCCAGTGCTTTGATTTTCTGCTTTTAAGTCGAAATGTAACAGAAAATACATAATTGAGGTTAGGTACCACTGAATAAATCAGATTATGAGTATCTGATCTTTTAATGCAGAATATCTGGTGCTGTAAGGTTTACATCACAAGCGAAAACATTTGCATCTACCATCTCTAAGCTTTATGTGGACATACAGTGGTTGACATTTTTCAATTAGCAATATGATAATTGCTATCCTCGCTCTTGCTTAATTTCTTCAATTCAAAAGGAATCCAATTTTCTTTTTTCTACCTTGCTGCTTATTTAATTGGAACATAACATGAGGAAAAAAAACTCTTTAATATTCAAGAAGTATATCTCAAATAGCATCATGTCATGAATATTCCCCACTGTAAAGTCATACTTCCGCTTTGACCTTGTTGTCATTGTTTTGTTACATAAATTATTCAGCCTGGTATGTCTTATAGATTAAATACTCTGGAAATAAATTAAAAAGCATCCCAGTGGCTTAGAAATGTCAAGTAAGTCTTCTTTTCTCCAACTACCTCTAGTAAAATGGGAGAGTGAAAAATAGCCCCACAAAATTGGCAAGACAATTTGTTTAGGGATCGAATTGCCAAGTGAAATCAGAATCTCCCCTTGAAAACAATAATAACCCTGTAACTCACTTCTCATCCTTGAATTCAGACATATCCATATGCAACTTGCCCATCAATATGCGGAGGAGAGAAAACAAAATTCTCCCTCTTGTCCCCGCTCCACAGGTTTTCCAGAACCAGGACACGCAGGCTTAAAGAAGTGACAATTCCCCCAGAAGACAGCCTGCTCAAAGTTTCCTTTGGCCACAGATGAGAATTGCCAGGAAGACAATAGAGTTTCTGAGTAGAACTTCCTAACCATAGAATGGGATGTAATGCTGTGAGCCCTTGCCACAGCGTATTTTTACCTAGAAGTGAGATGGCCAATCATTGCAAACAGTGTAAATGATTCCTTCATTGGATCAAGAACTCATTCTTTCAAAAAGCCTCTTTTAAGCATCAAACCTGCAGACAGTCATTGAGAATACAAGCACAAAGGACAATATCCCTTGAGAAGCTATTAACGCTACCCTACTATTTTCTCTGTGCCCAGAGCTGTTGTGAACACTTTACATATATTAACTCATTTAAGTTTCACAAAAGCCCTATGAAGGCAGTTTTATTATCGTATTTACATTATATAGATGGTCTATTTGAGACCTAAAGAGGTTAAGAAATCTGCCCAGGTCATATAGATAGCAGATGAGAAGAAGCTCAAACCTGGGCAACCTGATTTCACGCTGTATGCTCCATCCATGGCCTCTGTCCTTCAGGTTCTGAGGCCAGTAGTCTACCAGGAGCCACCACCAGAGAAAACAACAATTACACTTGATAAGAGCAAGGATAAGGGCATGTGCAAAGTACAGGGATATACCTGTCTAGCAGGAATTTCTGGGTTGCTTTTAAATTTGTATGTCTGGTTCTAAGAACTGACTATGATCAGGAGAGCACAGAGAGGTGATTTTCGATTTCTGCAATTTGTCTCAAAACTTTAGAATAACACTGTCTTCAGACAGAAGAGACCCAAATAGACCCTGTGTGCAGAAGGGTGTCTAGTCTTCTCATCTCATAAGACCACCAGCCCCATACTTTGCAAAAGCCCCTAATGGTGCAAAATGCTGCTGTGAACACTCTTTATTTCAACAAGGTCTCCTCCCCCGACGAAGAACAAAAGAAACAGGTTCATTAAGCTATGATCCTAGGATTAAAAAAAAAGAAATGAAAAATGGTAAGTTTAAGGTTCAAGGGTCACCTTTGCATTAAAATGAATTGACCTCAAGACCATTTTGATCAGCCATATAGAAAATGGCTGGTTAGATGCTCTAATGAACTGATTCTCCTAATTTAAGGAGAATTTACAGTTGATTCTGAAGCTATTTATAAACTCAGTCCACCATCAAAAGGCAAACACTGCAAAGCCCATCCAATAAATGTGGCCTCACTCAGTAAATATTCCTAACATCTGTGTTACTCCTTTGTCTTTTTCAAGCCCCCTACACACCCTGATAAAGATTGATCTGTAGTCAATTCTTCCAAAAGTTCATTCCTCTCTAAAGATGGCAATGGGTAGTTCTGACTTAGAAATGTAGGCAACAAGTTTGTTGCGCTTTTGGCTTCACAAATAAACCTCTCCGTTTAAGAATAATAATTACCATGGTAATCCTAACAGCCTAGGAATTGTTCAGACACACAGTTTCTCGGAGAAAAAAAATCTCAGCATTTCTGAAGCTCGTTTAACCCTTCAAGTTTCTGTGTCCATTTTCTGTGGCAAAGTCAATTTGGTTTAACCTTTTTGTCAAAAGAGGTAAGAAAGCTTTTCTCTGGAGGCATTGAGAAGCGAAGGAAATGAACAGAATGAGAAATAATACATTTAGTCGTAATCTAATCGCATTTAAAAACGTACACGCCAAATATGGCATTTGAAATAACATTGGGCTCAGGCACAAGCAGTGCTCCCAGGCACATCTCAGCTCTCGGAAATGAGGGTGTGAGTAATGAATAATGCTGTCATTACTTGGTCAATGGGATGTTGTACTGTGCGCCATTCAGGTTCTCCTCTCCTTTTCCTCTTGTAGCATGAAACTTGTATCATATAGGAAGTGAACAATCATGGTAGCATAATTTGGCTGTAAACTGTGCCTCAGGAGGAGGAGTTGGAGGCTGGACCAGATCTCAAGACTTCCCTGTCTGCCTCTTCCTCGTTCCTCACTCTGCCCAATGGTGTTTTGCCTGCAGTGCCGGGTATGAGAGCCAAATTGCAGGCTGAAAAGTTTGCTGCTCGTGCAGTTTAATAGCAGCAAATACCTACCTCCTAGAAAAACACAACTCATATTGAACAAACACTGAATTGGGTGTACATGATCCTATCAGAATAATGAACTCTCAGGTTATCTCATAGACTGTGCACAAAATCTTCAAAAATACTGGGCAGTTTTGCTCGCATTGCTTATTACTGGTTAGAAGAAGGAATTCTCCATTTGAATCTTTTATCAGTAGAAACTGCGTTCAGCTGGAATATTTGAAAAACCAGTTAGAGTGCTATCAGGGGAAGAAATGGAAAATTACACTGCTCATGCACAAATGTATTCATCTTGCCTCCAAGGAAACCTAAGCTTGATTCATGAGCCTCCTTGGCTAATATCTCAGAATCTATTTTTCTCTCATTTATTTTACTCCATTGTTTACAATTTCGTTCTATAAGTTAAATTGTATTGTCTGTGAACTGTATAGCTCATCTGGTGAATTTGTTCTGTCAGTAAGATAATTTCTTTTTGTGGGTCTGTCTAAATTTTAATAAACATTTTCACCACTAGGCAAGTCAATAACACTTTTGTGGAATTGTTTAGTACATGTTCTTCACGTCTATGAAGGAGAAGAAAGGCAAAGGAGAGGATGAAGGGCTCCGATTTGAGTGGGATGTTCTAACAAAGATCTGATGACGGTAAGAGCTAAAGTCATTATTAATAATATTATTTTCTGAACATTTTCATATTCTAGTTATCTTCTCCAGAAGAAAAGAGAGAATCTATTAAAAAGAATAGCTGGGCAATTTTCCCCTCACATTCCCTTTATCTTCCCATCGAATCTTGATGCTCGTATAGAGCAAGTGGCTCTGAATATAATGGCTTGTGGCCTTGGTAATTGAAGGCAATAAGCACTATAACCATTGCAAGATCTCGTGATGGAAATGAAATCCACTTCTGTTGCCACTTTTTATCCTTTTTTCCAATCCTTTCACACAGTCAAATCATTCTTCGTTTTCCAGCCTTTAGCATTGAACATCATTATTTATTTATTAAAAATGTTCTGAGTTCTACAACCAGAGGGATACTTGCAGTAGACTGGATAAGACTCTTTTTCCAAACTTCTTTAGGTGAGCTTTCTGCTTTTCATTGGTTTGGATCCAGGGAGCTTATGTGACATTGAATACACGACAGCTACACACACAGTTTTAATCTTCATGTTGAGATGAAGGTGTTCTGAAAATAACACTTGCCCCAAATGACCCAAAAGTCCCTTTGACTAGCATCCAGTCCTTCTTACCATCTCTTAGCCTCTCTGCTCATTTGTAACTTGTTTTTCGTTTTTAATAAATATTATTACCTCAGCCGTTTTAATGCAGTAGAAGTTGGACACTGTTTTCATAGTGTCCTCTAGCTAATTTCAATTTGGAAAGTTTCAAGAATGGTTGTTTTTTCAGATCTCCTTGCCTTCTCTGCCATAGCAGCCAAATTTCCAAAGTTAGAAGTATGTTCTTAGTATTTTTTCCTGTAAGCCTTCCTTTCTTAAAATATAAAAGCCTCAGGGAGGAAAAAAGGGCAATAAACTTGTCATCTATAAAGGTCCATGTAAATCCCTGCATCTGAACTCCTTTTCTTCCTCTGCCATGTATTTTGAGCAGAGGGTCAAGAGAATGGTATTTTGTTATTGGAAAAAAAGATTAGGAAGGCTATTATGGCTATAATAGCCCTGGGCATCCTCAGGGGAAGGCAGGGCTAGGTGAAACCCCCCCATGAGAACCACTGAGGAAAAATGAGGACAATGTTTGCAAGCAGAAGAGAAAAGAGGCCCAGAAAGGAGATGGGAGATGGCATCTAATAAACCCACTTCTTTCTGTTATCTAGGATCATGCGGTACAAAATCAGAACACCTTATAAACCTCCTGGTGATATAGATTTAAACTATACCTTCTGTCTGGTGCCTTTAAAACTTGATAGCCTAATCATCAATTCTTTGAAGGTGATAGAGGGACAGAAAGAGAGAGACCATAATATTAAAATTATGTGAAATGTAAAGAAAGATAATGAGTCTCTACCCCCTGCCAGGCACTGTGCTAGGCACTTTACATTTTTCTGCTCATTAGTTCTGATACCATTCCTATGAGGTGGTTATTATTATCCTCATTTTCAGATCAAGCATTTAAAATTCCAGAGGACACACCTGTGTCAAGATCACATGGACAGAAGCAGCCCAGTTAGCATTTGCCTCAGTGTGTCTGTAGATATCAAATCCTCTGATTTTTGTCTCTGATCCACTTTCTCCTCTTCTTGATGCCCATGGATTTCTCTTTGCCACACAACTATTTGATAAATAAGCATCCACACAAACCCACATCCTACTCACTTGACCTAATTCTTTGTTTTGGCATAAAATACGCTGTCCTTGTAACACACCCAGGTCTGCATTTAACTTTGTAAGGCAATGAGTTCAATGAAAACCCAGCTGAGGTACCCAACCCTGTGTGCTGTGATAGTGCATTTTATATCAAATAATCCTCTAATATTCTCTTTGACGAGTGGAATCCACACTCCCTCATGTTAAATTGTTAATGGCCTCCCTTGTGGCTGGCTTCTGGTTGTGATTTCATCATAATTTAGACTCCTTATTTCATGTCGGTAAAATCGCCTGGAATAACATCACAGGCCTTGGCTTGAAGCCCTTGATGTGCCCAAGAAACAAAGGTGTATGCTCCCATAAAGACAGGACTTTCTCTCTTGCTCTTGCATTCTTTTTCTCTCTCTCCCTGGCTGTTTGTTTTCTCCTTTATTCTGCATGCAGTGTTTTTGCTGTTTCTAAAAGCGTACTCCAAGTGATTCAGTAGCATGTCCATGTGATTTGCTGGCTGATATTCCAAAAGGAACTACCTGATCTCACAATCTTCAGGTACAATTGAATGATGTATTTCATTACAGGTTTGTGCATCCTTGTTCTGTAAATGTTAGCTATCTCAGCCCTTCCAAAAAGGGGAAGAATGGGAAACAATACTTTTCTTCAGGTGAATTAGGCAGCCCTCTGTTTTTTGCTTTGTTTGTTTAAATGCTTGAAAGATTTTGTTTAGACAATGACCTTATTTTCATGTGACTGTATAAATTCCTCCAGTTTTCATTATAAGCGTCCATACTTTGGAGTGACCTTCTATAAAATGCAGCCCAGGAATTATTCATTCCTCTCAACATTCTCTCAAAGGCTGAAGTTATTTAAAACGAAAGATTTTATTCTTCAGATGTCCTGGTAACTACTGGAGTTGACGCAGGATACTTTAAAAATCTGTTTCCTAAAACAGGGACTAACAGTGCTCTCCTTAGACCCAAGATGTCTGAACTCATAATGTCATGTCCTGAGACAAAAAGAAAATGAAACAAAAAACATAAAATGAAAGCTAAAAGCTTGCCATTGCTTCTTTCAGCTAGCCTATTTGTGATGCCCTGGTGATGCAGTGGTTAAGTGTTCCGCTGCTAACCAAAAGGTCGGCAGTTCAAATCCACCAGCTGCTCCTTGGAGAACCTATGGGGCAGTTCTACTCTGTCCTATGGGGGTCGCTATGAGGCAGAATCAGCTAGACAGCCATGGGTTTGTTTTGGTTTATTTGTGGTGCTCAGGCATATTTGCTCCCCAAAGACTCCTCATACCCATTTCCCCACAGAACTTCGTTTTGGAGTTCTCTTTGATAGCAAACCTACAAGGGAATAGAACAAAGCTACCATTAATTAATCCCATAGATAGAGAGACAATATAGCTGGTCAGCCAAACCAAGACGTTTTGATAGTGGAACTAAAAACTATTAATAATGCATGCTAGAGAGCATGTATAAAGTGGGATTGTCCTAAATAAACTGGGATGTATTATTACTTTTTGTCTAGTATAATTACTAATAGCATCCCCTCTCACTCTCAAAACGTCCCCATTTGGGCAATAGATTATATTAGTGGTTGTCAAGATTTTTGGTCTCAAGAGCACTTTGCCTGTTAGAAATTATTTAGGACTCAAAGTAGCTTTTGCTTATATGAGTTAAGTCTCTCAGTATTTATATTAGAAATTAAAACCGAGAACTTTTAAAGTATGTATTAATTAATTTAGGAGTCCCTGGGTGGCACAAATGGTTGAGTGCTTGACTAGTAATCAGAAGGTTGGAGGTTCGAACCCACCCAGAGGCTCCTTGGAAGAAAGTCCTGTTAATCTGCCTCCAAAAGGTCACACACTCTTAAAAATCCATATGGAGCAGTTCTACTCCGCACACATGGAATCGCCACAAGTTGGACCAGACTTGGCAGCAACTGATTTGATTTGGCTTATTATTTTCATTTAAAAATAAAAATAATAAACATGTTATATATGTATATAAATAACATATCTTTAAAAGCTATAATTTCCCAAAATCAGTGAGGAGGCTGACATTATTTTACATATTTGCAAATATCTTTAATGTCTAGCCTAATAGAAGACAGCTGGATTCTCATATTTACTTCATAATTCAATCTGTTGTGCTATCACATGTGACGTAGCTTCTGGAAAGCTCTCATGAGAAAATGAGTAAGAAGAAAGCAAATAACTTGTTAGCATTATTGTGAAAATAGTTTTGACCTTGCAGACTCCCTGACTACACTGTAGGAATTGCTGGATTAAATGGTCACCTTCCTTAGGCCAAACCACATGTGTCTTTTCTTGTCTTCTCTGCTTAGAAGACATTCCACCCCTGCACTTGGCCACTTCTTTTATATCTTTCATGTTTCAACTTAAATGTAGTTTCCTAGAGAAGTCTTCTCTAACCCCCAGGAGACTAGGCAAGATTCTTTTTCTATTTGTTCTGAAAGAACACTGCTTTCTTCGTAATAGTACTTACAAATGGTTGATTTTATATGTCAACTTGGCTAGGCTATGACTCCCAGTGGTTTGGCCAAATATTAAACTGGTCGCTGTTCCATAATGTAGTCTAATGTCATATAATGTAATCATCTTCTACAATGTAATATCAATCAATCAGTTGAAAGGGGAGTTTCCTTAGGGTGTGGTCTGCCTCTAGACTAGAAATAGATATTTTGGTAAAATTTCCTCTCTCTGTCCACTCCAGGTTCTTTCCACTGCCTAACATAAATCTATTGCATGGAACATAAGCCTGAAGAAGCCTGCTTCCTGACTTATGAATTTAGGATTTGCCAGCCACGCAATTGAGAGATCCAACCCATTGAAGTTAAATCTATCTCTATCTATCTCTCTATCTTTATCTCTCTCTCTCTCTACCATCCATCCATCCATCCATCCATCCATCCATCCATCCATCCATCCATCCATCCATCCATCCATCCATCCATCCATCCATCCATCCATCCATCCATCCATCCATCCATCCATCCATAGATAACTATATATATATATATAGATTGATGGATCAATCAATAGATATCTACCTATATATATGAATACATATATAGATATACATATATCTCATTTGCTCTGTTTCTCTAGAGAACCCTAAGACAACTTACCAAATTTAATGTCATTAGATTGAAAAAGCTGTCTGCTTCATAGACTGTGTGTCTCAAGATAGTGAGGACTGCATCTACCCTTCTCACTATTTCTTCCATACCACCAGAACAGCATCTGACAGAGAATAAAAGCTTAGTAAGTGTTTGATGTTCAAATTGTTTGTTGAGTTAACCAGTTGAAGGATACACCTAACCTTTACATCCTTACAACCAGCGTCATCTGTTTGTAACTGTCCAGGGATGAGGCTTCTCTCTGATAGACTAAAACTATGCGTTTGACATAGGCCTCATACTTTTGGCCAAAGTTGCACCAAACCCTGAGAAACATTTAATTGTAATAAGTCCAAAATAAAGGCAGCCCAAAGAGGAAAAGTTGTAAGATTTGGGCTACATCAAAAGCTTCTTATGAATATTAAGAAACTTGATGGCCATATGCACATGTTACTTATCCTACTTCTATTACATGGTCCCAGCTCCTGCTGTCACATCCGTGGCGAATGCACATCTAAAACTTGGGTCTCTATCTTGTCCTTTTTCACTTCACAGCTAGTTTACATACATCTTCTTTGTGAAAGTCTCCTTTGACATCTCATCCTCAGTGGACTTTCCCGTTTCTGCATTTATATACTACTGAGTTTTTTATATTTCCATGGTTCTCTTCATATACTTGAAAAAAATCAGTTGGTGTTGTCAATTCTGACTCATGGCAACCCCATGTGTATCATAGTAAAACTGTTCTCTGTAGGGTTTTCGATGGCTGATTTTTCAGAAGTAGATTGCCGGGTATTTCTTGTAAGGTGCTTCTGGGTAAACTCAAACAGCTAGACTTTTGATTAGCAGCTGAGCATGTTAACTGTTTGTACTACCCAGGGACTCCATAGCTATAAAATCCAAACAAACCCACTGCTGTTGAGTGGATTCTCTGACTCATAGTGACCCTACAGGACAGAGTAGAACAGCCCTATAGGGTTTCCAAGGAGCAGCTGGTGGGCCAGAACTGCAGATCTTTTGGTTAGCAGCCAAGCTCTTAACCACTGTGCCACCAGGGTTCTATTTCTCTATCTATATTATCATCTTTCTCTCTCTTTATATTTTAATACATAATATACACAAAACATGTAGAACATAATATATACATGCATGTATATATACATATATACATAGACACTTGCATATATATTAAGCACCTGAGTAGGTGGCTCTTTGTGGCTGTAATGACTGACTGCTCATTAGAGGGATGAAGGCTGCTTTCACATAATAGCCCTGGAAAGGAGCTTTAACTCTTCAAGTGTTGGCAGGCCAAAGAATTGGCTCAGTTAGAGAGGGTGTGTGTGTCTGGGTAACCTTTGGAGGTGGACTATACCACGAACAGTGCCATCCATAGCCATCACCTCACCTTGCCCTTGACCTCACTCCCAGTGGCTTCTGGATGTGTATTAAAACTGCAGGGCAGCACAGGTTCATCCATGTATCTTTCCATAAACCCTCAGGGAGAATTAATTATTCCTCTCTCTGTACTCCTAAAGCAATTAGTATCTGACTCTACCACAGCCGTTATAATGTATTATAAGTGTCTGTCTCCCATTAAACTTTGAGTTGCCTAAATGCATGGACTATGTCTTAGCTATCTTTTTATTCTTAGTGTCTTTCACATAACAAATGAATAAATGAAGAAGGATGAGTGCCAGACTTTGATCATAACCAGCAACTTTCTATTTCTTTCTCTCTGTTTCCCTCTCTCTCCCTCCCTCTCTCACTCCATTCCTCTTTCCCTCCCTCCCCCATCTATCTATTATCTTTCTATCTTAAGGCACTATTCAAAGTGCTTTACAAATATTAACTCATGTGATCTCCTAACACCTTAATGTACAGAGGAGGAACCTGAAGGACAGAGACATTAAATGACTGGTCCAAGGTCACAGATAAGAGGCATCTCAAGAGATTCATACCCAGAAAATGTGGCTGCAGAGTTCCTACTCTAAGTAACCTCACTGTGCTGTTCCTTTCTCAGCCTGGATGTTGACCACTGAAGCATTCTTCCTTTAAGATATTAACAGATCAGAAACCTAAAATAGTGGGGAACAAGACAAGCCATTTTGACTGGGTCTAGCAGGGAGCAGGATGTCTGTAGAAAGAGGTTTGTGTTGATGAATGAGGATCACAAGGATTCTCCTTGGAAAGCCATAGGAAATGTGGAGATATATGCAAAATGGGATTTGGGAAGTGGAGGTACAGAGGTGAAGAGTGGAAGTGCTTCTGGGCTAGTTCTCCTTATAGCAGTGTCTGGATATACGAGTAGGGGCCATTTTCTCTGTCTTCATAGGATGTTTGTACCTTGACCTGCTCTCCTCCCTAAGGACACAGTTAAGAATTGTTCTTGTTTTTGTTCTGTGCTCTTGAGTCAGTTCCGACTCATAAGGACCCTAGGTACAACAGAAAGAAACACTGCGCAGTCCTGCGTAATCTTCACGATCATTACTATGTTTGAGCCCATTGTTGCAGCCACTGTGCCAGTCCATCTTGTTGAAGTTCTTCCTCTTTTTCTCTGACCCTCTACATTATCAAGCATGATGTCCTTCTTCAGATTCCTCCTGATAACATGTCCAAAGTGTGTGAGATAGAGTCTTACCATCCTCACTTCTTAGGAGCATTCTAGCTGTAATTTTTCCAAGGCAGATGTGTTCATTCTTCTGGCAGTCCATGGTATATTCAGTGTTCTTCACCAACACCATAGTCAGTTCTTCCTTGTTCATTGTCCAGCTTTCATGTGCATATGCTGTGATTGAAAATACCATGGCTTGGGTCAGGTACATCTTAGTCTTCAAGGTGACATCTTTGCTTTTTAACCCTTTAAAGGCATCCCTGGTGGTGCAGTGGTTAAGAGCTACAGCTGCTAACCAAAAGGTCAGCAGTTTAAATCTACCAGGTGCTCATAAGAAACCCTGTGGGGCAGTTCTACTCTGTTGTTTAGCGTTGCTGTGAGTCAGAATCGACTTGTCGGCAACGGGTTTGGTTTGCAGCAGATCTGTCCAATGCAATACATCGTTTAATTTCTTGACAACTACGTCCATGGACATTGATTGTGGACCCAAGTAAAATGAAATCCTTGACAACATCAGTATCTTCTCTATTTTTCATGATATTGCTTATTGGTCCAGTTGTGAGGATTTTTGTTTTCTTTATGTTGAGGTGTAATTTATACTGAAGCTTGTAGTTGTTGATCTTCATCGGTAAGTGCTTTAAATCCTCTTCATTTGCAGCAAGCAAGGTTGTGTCATCTGCATAGTACAGGTTGTCAATGAGTCTTCCTCCAATTCTGTTGTCCTACTCTCTTCTTTATAGAGTCCAGCTTCTTGGATTATGTGCTCAGCATACAGATTGAATAAGTATGGTGAAAGGATACAACCCTGATGCACATCTTTCCTGATTTTCAACAGCACAATATCCCCTTATTCTGTTCAAAAGACTGCCTCTTAGCCTATGTATAGGTACCACATGAGCACAATTAAGTATTCTAGAATTCCCATTCTTTGCAATATTATCCATAATTTGTCATAATCCACATGATGAAGTGCCTTTGCATAGTCACTAAAATACAGGTAAACATATCCCTGGTATTCTGTTTTCAGCCAAGGTCCATATGATATCAATGATATCTCTTGTTCCATGTCCTCTTCTGAATCTGGCTTGAATTTCTGAATTTCTGGCTTCCCTGTAGATGTACTGCTGCAACACTTTTTTGAATTACCTTCAGCAAATCTTTACCTGGATGTGATATTAATGATATTGTTCAATAATTTTCACATTCCATTGGATCACCTTTATTGGAATGGGCACAAGTAGCTGTCAGCTGGCCAAGTAGCTGTCTTCCAAATTTCTTGGCATAAATGAGTGAGTGCTTCCAGAGTTGCATCATTGGTTGAAACATCTCAGTTGGTATTCTGTCAATTCCTGGAGCCTTGCTTTTTGCTAACGCCTTCAGTGCTGCTTGGAGTCCTTCCTTCAGTACCACCTGTTCTTGATCATGCTACCCCCTGAAATGGTTGAACGCCGACCTATTCTTTTTGGTACAGTGACTCCTGAGTATTCCTTCCATCTTCTTTTGATACTTCCTGCATCATTTAATATTTTGCCCATAGAATTCTTCAATATCACACTTCTAGGGTTGAATTATTTCTTCAGTTCTTTCAGCTTGAGAAATGCCGAACATGTTCCTCCCTTTTGGTTTTCTAACTCTAGGTCTAAGAATTAGGCTTATTAATTCTGTTGTTAGATGCTATAAATTTATGATGACCCTGGCTCATGGTGACCCCATACACAATAGAAGGAATCATTGCTCAGTCCTGCTCCATCCCATGATAGGTTGTGGATTAGTCTGTTGTGATCTATAGGGTTTTCATTGGCTGATTTTGGGAAGTAGATAGCCTGGCCCTTCTCTCTGGTCTGTCTTGGCCTGAAACCTCTTTGGCATTCTGGCAACACACAGCCTTCACTGACAAAGTAGTGGCTACACATGAGGTGTATTGGCTGGGAATCGAACCCAAGTGTCCCTCATGGATGGTGAGAATTGTACCACTGAACCCCCAATGCCTCTCATTAATTCTAAGGGATTATAAATGAAAAGTATGTCTTTATTATTGATATTTATTCTTAAAATAATCATACATTTCACAAATATTTTCTGTGAATACATCCAGAAGCTTTGCTCTGGGTCAATCCTGTGATTTACCACATAAAACAGAGGGCCAAAAAAGCTGACACCTCTGAGGTATTGGCAATCCATCTTTTACAAACCTCTCATCGAATTATACGCAGATAACCCGATTGGCCCGCAAAACGATCCCAATATTTTCTGCTTCTCATTGCAAACTTAGAAAGGCAGAGGACAAATCTAGTTTCTATTCTGAATCCATAGTAAAGCCCCCAGGAATGTGTGGCTTAAAAGCCCATTTGGTGCCTTAGAGAAGCATGGTGAACAGTTACACTTGACATTACTCATGTCCTTCTGGGAAATGCTCTTGTTCTTGCGGAAGTAAAGTTCCTGGAGGGAACACTTTGCGTTACGTATCTTTCCTACTCACTCTGATTACTTTTCTTGAAGTTCCCTTGGGTTCTTCCCAAAGAGACACAGTCTTTCAATTCTCAGTGATGCTTTTCACTTCTAATACGTGTGCTGTTCCAGCCTCATTGCTATAGTCATTCCCAGATTTAGAGAAAGGAACTGGTGGAGGCGTGATACAGGATGCTCACTGGTAGGTGGCAAGGAAAACATCTAAATGAAAATGAGTAGATTCAGGTCAAAACAACTAATTGGCTTCAAGGACTCTAGCCTCCCATATAGCTAAGTCCCCACACTCATTTTGCTTGGGCCCAAGATAGCCTCTTAAAGTCAAGTGCTTAGGAAAGTATGCTCCTTATAACCCATTAGTCACTTCACTCTCAGAGAGTGACTTCGGCCTGGAGAAAAAGTCTCAATTCCAGACCAGCAGTTTTGTTCTCTATTACCGTGAAACCTATGAGAACTGGAACTGAACGAGAATGCCTTGTTTTTTCCAGCTCTGGCTTTTTCCACCTTTGACAGGGTGCCATCTTACCACTTTTCGACTGCTCATTTTGGTGGAAAATATTTGCGTTTTCCTTCTCTGATAGATTTCCACCTTACACAGGTTCCAGCCTTTCCATTTTTTACTGTTTCTTCTTTCTCTTGGTCTTTGTCTCTTTTTCTTACTGTTCTCTCTTTTTTTCTTTCTCTCTTCCTCTCTCTTTCACTTCTCTTTCTCCTCTCTCTCTGTTTCTGTGAATCTCAAGGCCCTCCCAGCACTGTCCAATAGAATTTTCTGCAATACTGGAAATGTCCTATATTTGTACAGTCTGACGCAGCAGCCGCTAACTCTATGTGGCTACTGAGAACTTGAAATGTGGCTAGTACAACAGAGGAACCGATTTTTTGGTTTAAATTTAAATTAACTTAAATTTGAATAGCCACATGTAACTAATGGGGACCCAGCTGGCCAGTACAGCTATAGACCAATTATTTATCTTTGACATTCTCTGCATTATCCAGGTGCTGCTACCCTCTTTGGCTACTCTTGTCTTCTCTTTTCAAAAAATAACTTATCCTCAAGGGAAGTTGGCCTAGCTTACAAAATTTGGTTCCATTCTCCTGCAAATCTTCCCATCAACTTTAGAGGACTTTCAGGCTCAGAGGGCACTTAGTGTCTTCTCTGAAGACAGTATGCTCCTCTCAGGTTGCCTGGACATCAGATATTCTCTAGTTAGGGATGCAGGGCCCCCTGGTGTGATAGGAGGTTCAGACAGGGCTCATTTGCAAGGCATGGGAGCAGGTGTGTTTGAAAATTTCATGAGTGAAGGCTGAGGTCAGCAACCTCTTTGGCCATCTGCAGGAATACACAATGTTGTTACAAGGGGCTTGAGCCAGGGGAGACATGAAGAGAAGGGAAAGGAGGAGTTAACAGAGAGGTAGCTGGGAAGGAGAAGTAGAAGGATGGAGTTGGAATGGCCATATTAAAAGCAGGAATGTTACTAACAGTGTTCCCAGTCATAGGTTGTCCTCTGGTTATCTACTCCCAGGAAGCCAGACCCCTTTACCAGAAAAGTTTTAATCAGCCACAGATGGGAGTAGCTCAGGATATGATGAGGGGCTGGGGTTGAGGGGTGGGTAGTTGGTTAAATCTAAATATATTCTGAGTCTACCTGAATTCAAATCCAAATAAGGGTAATGCCACCCTCAGGTAGACTGGCTACTATTTTTTGTCCTTCTCTTCTTATTTTACCCTTTTCTTCTGGCTAGCATTTCTTTCTCTCTTTTCTGCTCAACAAATATGCAAATACGACCTCAATGCCTGGTAACTACTTTGTCTTTTGGTCAGCATCTGTCCTGACTAGAAAACGGAGAGTATTTGAATACCAGGTCACTAATGAAAGCAAATACATTTCTTATAAGTCAGAAATTCTGCTAAATCACAGACTTTATTTTTTTCTGAGCAGTTTGCTTATAATCCTGGAACCATGTTCCTCATATCTGGGAAATCTATTTTACATTGACTTCTTGTATTTGTTACATTTTATATTGACTGGCTTTGCTGTATTTTAAATGTATTTGTGTCTAGACTTGTGGGACTTTAGCTACAGCCAATTTCTACATTATTAAGAGGGTTATTTTGAGTGGCCCCTGTGAATAAACCTAATTTTCCCCTCTGATTAGTGCTTAATTCGAAATTGTTTGTGGAATGATGAAATCTTTCTTGAGTTTCACTTCCAGATTCCAGTTTCCATCCCCAGAGGTTGCTTTTGATTACATAAATGCTTTCAGGGTGATTATCTGGGCAAAATTGTATATTAGGTAGTCTTGGTGCTTTCTGTAAGAAATTGTGCTGTTCAGAAAGAAGGACTGGGAGGTAGGCTTGGAGGTTTTAGGTACTTTACAATTACATGACTTTTCCTTCTATTTAATACAAAAGTGAACCCAGCATCTACCGCCCTCCATAATTTTGCCATCCAGGCTTTGATTGGAGACTCACTTCTCTTTGCAGCGTCACATTCCAGCACAGAATGATTTTTCTAGATATACACAAACTTGTCAGAATACAGTTTCCTGAATCTTTATCTCTCTCTCTCTTTTTTTAATTCCTATCTTCAGTCTTTGTAGGAAATGCCTGTGGAGTGGTGAGCAAGATACCAATGTTGTTTCTAGGTGCCATGGTCCTGCATCATCCTCACAATCCTTGTTGTACCTGAGCCCGTTGTTGCAGCCGCTGTGTCAATCCATCTCTTTGAGTGTCTTCCTTTTTTTCACTGACCCTTTACTTTACCAAGCATGATGTCCTTCTCCAGGGGTGTGTGTCCAAAGATACCAATGCTATCATCTCCCAAAATCTCATCTAGAAGTCAGACTGCATGACTTCCTTATGGTTCAATGCTTGCACGTATAAATCTCCATAAATACACTGTCCTGGCTCCTGGCCTAATGTAGGAGACCAGGTCCCAACCTGATCAAACTGGAGATGGGCTAGACAAATGGCATCTGGGACATGCAGATCCACTCACTTCTCCAGAATGTTTTCTAAATATACACATGTGGATTGTCAGAATATAGTTTTATGGATCCCTCTTTTTTTTTATCTTCAATCTTTATAATTTCTCTCACTCTCCATAAATCGCAAAGATTTACCAATAGCCAGCCCAAGCATTACATCTGCAAATACTCAGTAATTTGAGATGTTATCATCATGTCTAAGAGATGCCAGTGGCTATTTTTACTCTTACCAATAATATAGTTACTGTTGTTAGTGGGTATTGAGTTGGTTCCGACTCATGTCGACCTTATGCATAGCAGAACAAAATGTTGCCTGGCCCCGCACCATCTTTGTGATCATGGTATATTTGAGTCGGTTAATTGAAACCATAATATTGTCTAATATTTATTGAACTATTTATCATGTTTCAGGTAACATATTTAGATATCATCTCCTTTATTCATTACAACATCATATGAGGTAGGTCACAGTGTTTCCCCTATTTTAGAGAGGGGTAAACTGAGCAGAGGGGCTCAGCAACTTGACTAACCCCATACAGCTGGTTAATGGCAGAGCTGATCATGCTAATCACCTGTTTGCTCTTAATCATGTCTCTTCTTGGAGGATCAAATTCTAAAATTGAGCAAACAGAATCAAGGTAAGATTTAAGCAGGAAGGGTACAGGGAGGCAATCTCTTTTACATATTTTGAAATCATCTTTTAAGGAACAATTCAAATGACTGCTTCTTCCATTTTTTTCCTCCATGAAGAGTTTGCCAATAGCAAAACCTAACATAGGTTGTCATTGAATCAATTCACACTGGCATCACAGACACTCCAAAAACAGTTGCTACGTCAGCTCAAAGGAACATTCTTCCACAATCAATTAAATTCATGGCCCTTGATTATTCACTTCTAGCAAGCAAACAATTTAAAAAATCTGTTTGCGACAATTTGTTTTGCAATTTCCAGGACCTGTGAAATGACCTCCTGAGGACTCGAATGTATAAGAGATTTTTCCAGTGTTGCCCAAGGACAATATGGCAAAAAACAAACCAAAACCAAAACAAATAAAACCCCACTTACATCTTAAAAATATCCATCTGAAATATGTGCCCTTCATTCATCCAGGTTTAGTCTACATGTTATAACTCTTATGGGATGCAATTGTGCTATAAATGATACAGGGGCTTGAAGCCCACAGACCTGGACCAAAACTGTGGCTATACCACTCCCTTGCCATGTATACATTAGCAAATTAGCTCCAGTTGCCATCGAGTGGACCCCAACTCATGGAAGCTTCATGTGTGTCAGAGTAGAACTGCACTCCATAGGGTTTTCAACGGCTGATTTTTTTTTTTTTTTTTGAAGTAGATCAACAGGTCTATCTTCCAACTCACTCCTGGGTGGACTCAAACCTCCAACCTTTTGGTTAGCAACCAAGAACATTAACCTTTTGGACCATCCAAGGACTCCAGCTCCTTACCTACCCTCCCCTCCCTAAATTTTAGTGACATCATCTTTAAATAGGGAAGTCAGTGTTTGTCTCACAGGTGGATGTGAGAATTGAATAAATGAATGAGCATAAAACATCTGGTACATTACTAAGATCACAATTTTTTACTTCCATTCTACGTTTTCTTTCCTTCTCATTCTCTCAGACCCTCAGCAGGGTTCTCTGCCCTTGTTTCAGCTGGCCAAGTGTTGACATGAAGAACCATAACAGCCACAGAATTGACTAAAACTTGACTCAAAACCATTTAAAGGAAAATCCCAGTTTATGTTTCTGTTAGGGTAAGGGATAATGTAGACTATGTAGGTAATATGATTTCTGGCCTCCACTTATACAGGTTTGTGTTTAGGATTCCAGGAAGATGATCTTGTTTTTCCATTTCCCTCAGAGCCAAGGTTAAAAACAAAAAAACAAAACAAAACAACCAACAAATAATAATAATTAAAAAAAAAAACCCAGTTACCATTGAGTGGGATTCCAACTGATAGCAAGCCCACATATGTCAGAGTACAACTGTGCTCCATAGGGTTTTAGTGGCTGTGATGTTTCAGAAGTAAATGCCCAGTACTTTCTTGACTCACCTCTGGTAGATTCAAACTGCCACAACTTTTAGTTAACAGCCGGGGGCTTAACCATTGCACCACACAGGAATTACCGCAGAATCAGAGCCAAAGTTAAGACAGGCAATTATCCCCACGTTTTCTATCATTTTGGTTTGTTTGTTCTTAAGCTTATCCTCTGCATCTGTTTCATTTCTAGGGCCTTGGCTTTATTTTTGAGTCTCTGATCTGATCTTCCTCCTTATGTGGGTCCTAGGCTACCGCCCCTCCAACTTTTTTGGTCAGTTAAAATTCATGTCTAGGCCATCAGGATTGGCAGGTGCTAAAATGAAGGCAGATGCCTCTTTCAGTACCTACGTATTTCTCTGAATCCTCACTTTGAGATTTCTCGTCTCAGAGGATTTTCCTTAACTTCCAGGCAGAAAGTCAATGAATTTAAAAACATTCTCTAAAACACATTTTCTTCCATATTTTTAGATGCTTTCTACTGTTTTCTATATTTTGGGGTATGAAATTCCCATTCCATGGATTATTTCCAATCTTTCTAAATGCCAAGCAAAACAAGGAAATCCCCTTTCTGTGCTCTACATTATGGCTTCAGGATAAGGGCTTTGGGGTCACATGGACCTGTTTGACCTTCACTTATAATGTGAGGATAATCTAACTCAAAGAGTTGTTGTAAAATTAAATATAATACCCCCACGAATAAAACAGGGAGCACAATACCAACCTAGCACTCCCTTTCGCATCTGCCTCCACGCTCAGCCGCCCAAAGGGACTGCTTGTAGCTGACTGACATATGACGACCAACCCCAATCTGAGCCCTGATGCAGGAGGCAACAAACAAAAACAAAACCAAGCAAAACCAAAGATGACACCTGGATACTTTCTTTTTTAAATTCACACTGGAGCCCAAACGTTGTAAACCATCCAGATGGTGAACGCGACCAAACAGAAATTAATCACTTATTTGTACTACAGTTGGAGGATTTAAAGATCTTTGGGGAAGATGTTCAAATGCTTCACTCCAATTAACCTTACCCTACTAAACGTGCCTGTCCACAGATCAGAAGCCAAGGGATGAATTTCAAGGGTGTGAGAGAAAGATCTGAGGAAGACACCTAAACTCTGTAGTCATTTCCCCAGAATGGAGAAGCCCCTAGGGAGAAAAGTGAAGCAACTCTAAGGGACCAAATGGATCAAGGTGCATCTGGAATACAATGTAATTCTTCTCAGAAAGTGTTAAAATGGGGACAACCTCCTGATTCAATTTTAAATGTTATATTTGAACTGTGTGTTTCCCCTCTGAATTCAATCTGATAACTGAAACAGATTATCATGTGTTCATGTTCATAGTCCCAGCAGAATCCTTACCTAGACCATTTAGAACCCGTTTCTGCTTTCTGACGTTGTTTTCCCTTTGAACAAAAAGGGAAAAGATAGGAAAATGGTATTTCTTCTTGTGGATGGACATCAAATAAAATGTGCGGTGATTCTGGTGGAACCTTTGAGAATTAAGAGATTTTAACAGCCCTAAATATTGCCAAGAAGTAGTATTTTAAAATGTCTTTGTGACCTTTCTTGCTAAATCTGAAATGAAAAAAATAAAAGACAAGCACATTTTTTCCTTATTCAAAGGAGTAGAAAACTCTCATTAACAGACCAACGGAATGAGGAAGAAGGAAAGCACGGTGGTGGGAAGAAATGGTACCATAACGCTTACTTCATTTGCTCTTCACTGAACACCCCAGGTATTTCAATTTGTCTTTTCCTGATATTGATTTTAAATCATAATGCTAAGCAGTGCCATTTGCCAAAATTAATAATCACTTGGAAAGAGTATTAGTGGATTTGGCCCCTCTCACCCAATCATAACGTCACTATGAGTCAGAATGGAGTCGATGGCAACAGGTTTGGTTTTTCTGGTTTTTACTCAATCACCAATTTTCATAGTAGCTTCCCAACTAATATTGTGAAAAAAAACTTCACAAAGTTCGTAAATTAGTCACAAACATAAGTCCTCCTGGTAGGTAGTACACGCCTCTTTCCTGGTTTCTGGCTTCTAGGAAGAATGTCGACATCCTAGTGTCTTTGAAGGGAGCCCTGTTGACACAATGCTTAAAGCACTGGGGGGCTAACGTAAAGGTTGGCAGTTCTAACCCACCATACGCTCTGTAGGAGAAGGATGTGACAATCTGCTTTCATAAAGATTACAGCCTTGGAAATCCTATGGGGCAGTTCTACTCTGCCCTATAGGGTCACTCGGAGTCAGAATTGACTCAATGGCAACAGACTACTACAGGTTACTATATTTGAAATTCCCAGTGGTATACACACACACACACACACACACACACACACACACACCAGAATCACCTGGGAATCTTGTCAAAATGTAGATTTTGATACTGTGTATCTGGAGCAGAAATGCAAATTCTCAGCAGGCGGGTCAAACCAGAACGAACTGGTTCAAAGCCCTGTTTTCTGTATGAGGAGCTACCTTACTTTATTTGGTCTGTGAATGAAAATACTGATAATGCTGAACGACCCCCTCCCGTGAAAGTTTTATAAAGAAATCAACAAAGATCTCTGAAAATAGGCATTAACCTGCTTACATGCAAGTCGATCAGTACAATGAACTGTGTGGATCACATTTCTTTTGAAATTACTTTAAAATTTGTCCTTATCGCAATCCTGAAGAGTGGATTGAAAGAGCCAAAATGAAAATAAAAGCCACTATTGAAAAGAAAATCAGTGATGATCTATCACAAACGAGGCAGCATTCTTCCTTGGTTATTTTTAGAATTCACCAAAATTTCTTTCATAAGAATATCTTATGTACTCGAGTGTGTTATTTATAAATGCCTCTGACAAGAATCATTCAAGTCCATATTTCTCGTATCCTCTGTCTTATATTTGCTGGGAGGCATAAGAGGTGGCCCATGTATTTGACAAGGGGACTTGAAAGCATTCTAAGAGTAAGAAAGGAATCTTCCAATTGCTTTTATTATTCTTCATGATGACTACACTAGAACTTTTTTTAAAAAATTAAGAAAATTTATAACTACACTTCAGAGCATTCTCTTAAAAGCTGAAGTATCAAAACACTGAGTGTCGGTGGGAGTTGGGGAGGAACAGCTCAAAAAACCCCAAGTATTTCCTCCAAAACACAATGTTTTTCTTTTTTGACTTTAAAACTGTCTGCTGCTTGAAGGAGTGTCTTGCGCTTGAAAATATTCTGCTTTATGTTCAAAAGTTATTCATGAAAAGTGGCTTGAAGTTTGGGTGTTCTCAGCCAGAGGGATGTATAGACTTTTCACTCAAACTGTTTAAATTTCATGAAGAATGTTGATAAGGAAAAAAAAATTCAACGGTGAACGTTTTCAGCAATTTTGTGTGCTTTTCTACCTGAGCTTAGATTTTTGCAGAAAGTGATGCAAAACCAGAAGCCATTTTGGAAGAAACTCCTTGAATTGCAAGAAGGGAAAACACTCAGCTAAGCAGAATTTTTTCTCACCCCCAAACAAAGATATCCAGCCAAATCCTCATTTTATTTCTACCCTGGAAATATAACTGTGGCCCCAAGGCTGTTGCATATCTCTCTGGTATCTTAGTATATAGCACGAAATGTAAAATGCATGGGCTAGTAGAAAGATACCAGATTGGGTGGCAGCAAATAGGCATCCTGCAATTCTTTTAATAATAGCTGTGAGATTTGGGCGAAAACAATGTTCTGTGTCTTAGTTTATATTGGAGATGGGAAGGTTATCGCAGACAATTTACAGAATTACCTCTAGCACTACCACAGTGGATTCTATGAATCAAAGGGGAAAATAAAAAAGCAGAAGGATGTTTGCATTTCTCTCTGTCTATCATGATATGTATATGCATGAGGGCAAAATCTAAATGGAGAATAGAAAATTCAGCCTTCAGAATTTACTAAACTACTACTCCCCCGTGTGAAGCTAGAATTTTCGCCTTCCCTGCAGGAGACTGGTATTTGATTCCCGGCCGTGTACCTCATGCAGAGCCACCACCTATGTTGTTGGAGGCTTACATGTTGCTTTGATTCTGAACAGATTTCAGCAGAGTTTCTAGATGAAAACTAGGAAGAAAGGCCTGGAGATCTACTTCCAAAAATCCTAGTCAGTGAGAACCCTATGGATTACAACAGATTTCCAACCAACCATGAGGATAGAGCAGGACCAGGAAAGGTATTCTTGCATGGGGTCTCTGTGAGTTGGGATTTGGCTCCACAGCAGCTGACAACTCCCCCCATAGGCTGTTTGTGAAGTTTTCTCTTTAATTTCATTTCCCTAATTTTTTTTTTTTTTGTAATCACGTTAAGATTTTTTTTTTTTTCTTTTAAATTCATACCATCATCCAGGCCAAACAGGCTGGTGTTGTCTACTCTGTCACGTATGTCAACTTCCCTTAAGGAAAATAACAGCTGTACAGTTTTTGAAAGTAATTCACTCTCTAAAAGAAGTGTGTGAATAAGACATGCAGATACGTGGCCAGGAGAATATTATAGGCAGAGAAAACTGCAAGAAGCATGCTTGGTGTGGGTGAGGAACAGTAAGTCTGGGAATGGCAGTAGGGGATAAGTTTGGGGTGAGGACAAGGGCCAGATCATATAGATATTTTTAGGCCATGATAAAGATTTTGGATTTAAGTCTAAGCTATTAAAAGGTCAAACTAGATCTGATTTACATTCTAATGGAAAATTCTGGCTGCTGTTTCAAGGATAGACTCTAGAAAGAAACAATGGACATTCGGAAACCTTTTAAGAGGCTATTACCATCTTCCAGAGAGAAATGATGGTGTCTTGGCCTAGAGCTGTAGTGATGGAGGTCACAAGAAATGGTCGGATTCCAGATATATTCTGAAAGTCAATTCTTCAAATAGAGAAAAGAGAAATAAACCCGGAGCTGCCCCTAAAGCGGGAAGTATCTCAAACTAGGCCTGGGCAGAAGCTTACTGAATGACCTGTGGGATAGAGGCGGTGACACAGCCAATTTGGACACTCTAAGCCATGAGCTCTTCCCTGATGCACATTTACTCTGGAATAATCAGTCCTATGACCCAAGGAAAGAGTTCCCCGGTAAATAGCTGGAGAAGAGGTACTGCATCCCCTTTGAGATTCAGAGTGAACCTTATTTTATTCTGTTATTCCTCTAATACCTCCAAGAAGCACTACAGTAAAAAAAAATTAATCTAGTTTTCTCCTAACTTACCGAAAAACAAAACTCATTGCCTTTGAGTCAATTCTGACTCATAGTAACCGCACAGGACAGAGTAGAGCTGACCCATAGGATTTCCAAGGAGCAGCTGGTAGATTAGAACTGCCCGACTTTTTGGTCAGCAGCCAAATGTTTAACCACTGAACCACAGAGGCTCCTTTTTCCCCCAACTTTTTGTTTGTTAGCTTTCCTGATTTATGTGGTCAAAAATCCACTTTTCACATAATGCCCTTTATTAACCCAAAGAGCTAGGATTACACAGAATAGATTTTGAGAAGCTTGGGCTTAGACAATCAATGCAATCTGTGTTAAAAATATTTTTGGTCTATTGGGTGCCCTGCCCAAGCGGCACTTAGTGAGAAACCTTGCATATTGGTAGAGTGAATAAATCTTACAACATTGACTCAAGTTTTATAACAACCATGAAATGCAAAGTATACTGTAATAGAGTAAGAAAACTAAATGTGGTTTAATGTCTTTTGCAAAAAAATACTGCATTAATATTGAAGCAATGCATACTTTTGAAGTACATTAAAATCAAAATTTTTATTATGCAAATGTAGATGCTCTCTAAAATTAATGTAGCTCAGTTACATCATTAGATGTCAGAAAGGCATTTGAAAGGGTAGGTTGGAAATAATTCTTTTGAATGTCACATAAATTTTCTTTGCAGCTAATCTCTGAAAAGAGGGAGAAAAAATTCTCTCTACTCAGGCATAGAAGCATTAACAATGGAAAGGTCAGTGCATAACGATGCAAGAGAGAAAATGCCTAAAGTGCCATACTGATGAAATGAAATGGGGAAAAGTTACATAGAAATATTAATCAATCAACCCTTAATTTAAGACCTTTGGGTAACTTGCTAAAAATCTTCTTCATTATTTAATATCCGAGAAATGCTAATCAATAAATTCCTTCTGTGAGGAGAAAACTCTCAACAACCACGTGTTTCGATTCAGTCCCCTTTAGCTCTCTATATTGCAGGTAATAACTTGACTGACTCTAAATATCCTACTATTAGATGGCCATCTTGTTCTCATTATGATTTGCCTCCACTAGTTTAGAAAATCAAGAGTTGATTATTCAAACTCCGCAAAGGAAAATTGTATATCCATTAAAATTCATGTTTAGAAAGAGATGAGGAAATAGTCATGGTAAAATGATGGTAAAATAGTGGGATATAGAACTCTATGTAGAGTATGATCCACACTTTTGTAGAAATAAATACACGTGTGTACATGCAAAGACTGGAAGAAACTCTATTAAGGGGAAAATAGTGGTTATCTTTGGATGATGAAATACATTTGGAAAGTGCATTTTTATCTGCTTTACTGATTTTACAAGTGTAGTGGTATTTAAGATTTGCAGTGATATGGCTGGCACTAGCAATAAGATTTTTTTTTCTTCTTGACCTCATTCTTACTAACTAATTTACTTGTTGACGATTTTGCTTGATCTATTAACTTATATATGTACCGTAAAGGCCAGTAGGAGCTGGAAGGAAAAGAAAAATGAAGAAGCAGAAAAGGTTAAGTCAATCATTTTATAGAATCAAGCCTTTAGAGAGATATCTGGAAGGACAATGCATTTGACTGCCTATGAGACTGCTAGTGTTTACGTAAAGATTTCATGAGACAATAGATTACATTTAGATACAGGGAAGAGGAAGGAAGTCACATTCATTCACAGATTCACTCATTAATTCAATGATTTATTCAACAAACATTTCTGAAAACTGAATAAACTGGGAAGTCATGGACTGGGGAGTCAATGATGAATAAGCTATGGTACCTGCCTTCATGAAATTTATGGTTAGGTTTTGGAAATATTCAAGCCCATTGATGTTGAGTTGGTTTTGACTCACAGCGACCCTGTAGGACAGAGTGTTGCTGCCTCACAGAGTTACCGAGGTTGTAGTCTTTACAGAAGCAAACTGCCATATCTTTCTCCTGTGGAGTGGCTGGTGAGTTCAAATCACTGATCTTTGGATTAGCACCTGAATATGAAGAATATGCTAAGTCATTAATGTAGATACTGGGTAAATTGGCAGCTCAAGCTACATGAGAATGTCATAACTTGTTCTGGGTCCTGATCAGTTAGTAGGAGCTCATCAGATTGATGATGGGAGGGAAAGAATTCTGTGATAGAGAGTTAAAAAAAACAAAAACAACGACCTTGCCATCAAATCGATTCTGACTCATAGTCGACCCTATATGGCAGAGTAGAATTGCCCCATTGTGTTTCTAATGCTGTAATGTTTATGGGAGCAGACTGCCACATCTTTCTCCTATGGAGCGACTGGTGGATTTGAACCGCAGACCTTTCAGTTAGCAGCCAAGTGCTTAACT
This sequence comes from Elephas maximus indicus, assembly GCF_024166365.1. Taxonomy (NCBI): domain Eukaryota; kingdom Metazoa; phylum Chordata; class Mammalia; order Proboscidea; family Elephantidae; genus Elephas; species Elephas maximus. Next base: position 38,252,490 of record NC_064828.1, on the reverse strand, counting down.
ACTGTACCACCAGGGATCCAGTAGAGAGTTTACCAGTGAAAAATCTCAAGCACTGTAAAAGAGCACAGAAATGTTAGGTGGTTTAGGTCTGGAATCGAGGGGTAAGTCTGAGTCTTCAGAAATGAAATTGTAAAGGTAGATAGGACCCACATGAAGATTTTTATGTCATGTTAAGTCACTTGGAGTTTATCTTATAGGCAGTGGGGTTGCATTGAACAAACATGAGTGGCATAAGGAATATTTGTATGGCTCTACTTTAGAAAGATCTCCATGGTAGGAATGTGAAGACCAGACTGAAGAGGGTAGAGATAAGAGGAAGAGCAAAATATCACAATATTCCAGTAAAGTGATAATGAAGGTTGGGAATTGACAGTAAGGGAGGGTTGGAAGGGAGAAGATGCATCTGAGATGCAGGAGGCAGTGACGAAGAATAGGAAATGATAAATGAGAGTACATGCTGTGGTGTGCTACCCAGATCTTCCCATCAAGACCAAAACACCCATCTCCCAGGCTTGCAGAAATCTCAGTCATTTACAGTTCACAAGTGAGTGATTTCCTGGGAATTGACCTCTGTGAAAGGGAGTTGCCTCACTCAAGGTTGTACTCTCCCTCTCCAAGGGCAGCCTACGTCCCATGACTGTTTCATATGTAGTACAAAGGTCCACCTACCTTGCCTCAATTCAAGAAATTTATGAAGAGGAATTCCAGTTCCAGATCTCCCTTGTGATCAGGTTAGATCTAATTTGTGAATGTACCTCAGTTCACATCTCCCTTTGCCCAGACATGCTTCCATCACTCCCTCAGTTATTGTTCCAAAGATCATTACTTAGTAAACTTCCTGCATTTGAATCTTCATCTCAGAATCGATTTCCTGTGGACCCTGACTCAACACAATTGGTGACAGGAGTGATCCTAGGAATCAATTCAAAAATGAGATGTGGGGGCTAGATCACACATTGTTTGCAATGGGTACTTATTATTTGTGGTAGGTAAAGCTCCATAAGTGGTTTGCAATTGGCTGTTAACCTAAAGGTTGGTGGATCAAACCCACCCAGCAGCAATAAAGAAGAAAACGCCTGGTGATCTGCTTCTATAAAAATTACCAAAAACCAAACCCACTGCCGTGGAGTCAATTCCAACTCATAGCGACCCTATAGAACAGAGTAGAGCTGCCCCATAGAGTTTCCAAGGAGCACGTAGTGGATTTGAACTGCCAACCTCTTGGTTGGCAGCCGTAGCACTTAACCACTATGCCACCAGGGTTTCCCTATAAAAATGCAGCCAGGAAAACCCTATGGAGCAGTTCTACTCAGTAATACAGGTAACTGGTTTGTTTTAGAGCTCTTATAGTCTTTGGCATGATAGTGGTGGAGTTGTTAAAACTTGCACTGTGCTGGTGAACTGCAATGGCATACTGGTGAAGGGGAATCAATTGACAGATGCAATATCTCAGTCATTTGCAAAATCCTAGGGTAGTCATGAAGAGGCCTGGTGATGCCATGGTTAAGAGCTTGGCTGCTAACCAAAAATGTCAGCAGTTTGAATCCACCAGCTACTCCTTGGAAACACTATGGGACAATTCTACTCTGTCCTATAGAGTCACTGTGAGTTGGAACTGACTCAATGGCAGTGAGTTTAATAACTTATAAGGATATTGAGATCTCATGGACATTGGCTTAACACTCTAAAAACATAGAAGAAGGACAATGAAAGAATAAAGATGATTAATTACCAATTCAAAGCAAAGTGTGAAAGTCAAGGGCTTCTTTGGCTGTATAAAAACAGATTTTCATTTCCTATAGTCCGAGAGGGAAACCCTAGTGGCATAGTGGTTAAGAGCTATAGCTGCTAACGAAAAGGTCCGCAGTTCAAATCCACCAGGAACATCTTGGAAACTCTATGGGGCAGTTCTATCTTATCCTATAGGGCTGCAATGAGTTGGAATTGACTAGATGGCAATGGCTGTATTTTTTTTTTTTTTAATAGTCTGAGGGAAAAAAAAGCTGAGAGTTAGGCACAGGACTCAATTATATAAGGATAGCGGTACTCCAGATAATATTGATTTACAATCTCAGCAATTTTACTAAGTACAATTTAGGGCTCTGGTTGGGAAAGGGTAGAACCCTAAGATATAGAAGGGTGATATCATACTTGACACAAACATCCTAAAAACCCAGATCTCCTTGAAGCTCTGAATCTGCAAAAGTAACCCACTTCTTCCTTGGTTGGAGATGATGCAGAGGTGCTTGCCTTGCAAGTTAGCATTACTAACGCAGGACATATCCCACCTACCATCCTGTCTTCAGACCAATAACTAGGGTAAAGTCCCAAATAACTTGGCCAGGGAGGGGCTGAGTCTACTAAAGGAGGAAAGGGACTACTCCAAAGAAACTTCAAGACCTAGCCAACATATTCTAGAAGAATCTGGAAGACTATGTAGGGAGTATTAGCAAAAAACTAGAAACAATTCAAACGTCCATCAACAGATGAATGTATAAGTAAATAATGGTATATCCAGTCAATGGAATATGGCACAGCATTGAAGAAGAATGAGTTACCGATACATGCTACAAAATGGATGACTCTCAAAATAATTATGCTGAATGAAGGAAACCAGACCAAAAAGGGTATGTACTATATGATTCTGTTTACATATATTTCTGGAAAATGCAAACTAATTGATAGTGACAGAATGTAGTGATTACCTGGAGATTACAAGGGGTACAGAGACTTTTGAGGATGATGAATATGTTCATTATCCTGACTGTGATAATGGCTTTATGGGCTCCTTCTTTTGACCCCTCTCTGGCACGTCTCTACTTCCTGAACTGGAACTCTGAGGCCTTCTCTGTCTTCTCCCACATCTGGGAACTCCTGGAAGGCTGGAACCAACTTGAACTTATCTTGGTATCCCCTGGACCCCACACAGAATCAGGCCTTCAGAACACCTTTCAACCACTGCTTCCCCATTTCCATTGCGATGAGGTGGTGATCTTTTTGATAACCCTGATTAGAAAAAAAAAAATGTCAGTTAGGGTTCTTTTTCTGTGTTATCCTGATTAGAAAGCAGGAAGAAGGCTCGTGAATAAGACTGGCATTCTTGTATAGAACTCCTGAGAAGTGGTGGGTGCTGGATAACTAAGACTTCTCCTGGTGGTGAAGAACCATCATGGGGCCTATTTCTGCTTTATCAAAAAGATCAAAAAGTTGGCTTAGTCTTCTCCATAAGACAAGCAGTATTGGCACGTCCTTGGGGCCTTCTTCTTTAGTTTTAACCTATCTAATCTCATTGTCCACATTCTTTTATATGCTTACCCTACTCCAGCCACAAAATCTCCTTCCGTTTCTCTGACTAACCAAATACTTCCATTGCTCAGAATCTTTAAAACTTTTTTCCCTTTTATCTGATGGAATCTGGATTGGCTAAAATAAACCATACACACAGAGATACACAAACACATTTTCTGGAATGTTAAACTCTGAACTAAGAGATATGTCAAGTGTGTAAAGCTGGCAGTGATTGCAGCCTAGATCAAACACAAATGCGTATATCTCCATATAGCTTCCCTTGGCTTCCAGAGATCTTTATGGGGACACCTTGATGCCAGTAAAACTATTTCTGTGGTGTGTTCTCTATCTAGCTTGGTATGGAAAGCACACATCTTTCTACCCAGTGTCCCTTTATACATGGTTCCTATATCATCATTCCAGAACTTGAACTACCAATCCAGGAATATGTATATTTAAGATAAAACATATAAAAAGCCACTATGGTGCCTGTATAATTGCTCATATATTGCTATAAAATATAATTTCTAAAAGTACCAGTCATTCCCCAAACTCACAGTGCTTTCTACTTTAAAATACACACACCATTACACATTCATATATGCACACACATGTATATGCACAGCACACATTTATTTATATAGTTAAAATACATTTATCGTGGTGTTTAAAGACAAACTGGGTTGAATTCTGCTTGTACTTCTAACTAGCAATGTGAGCATAAGGAAGTTACCTAACCTTTCTGTCCCTCAGGGGTTTTTTTGTTGTTGTTGTTTGTTTTTTTAGTAGAGTTTATATGAGGATTAAACATTGCCTGGTACTTGGTAAGATTACGTAGTATTAATTATTATAATTATTACCGTTCTATCATGTGATGATGCAGTGAATAAATAAAATCAAATGGAAACAATAGTAAAGATTAAAGATGTCAACAAATACATGCCCCTCCTTTCCTTTACCCCAATTTCTGCAACAGATGCTTCCTCTCTTAATCTCAACAGGGAACAGATTTCACAGCCCAGGAGCATAATTACAGAAAAGACTGGCTCCCGTGGTCTCAAAGTTATACTTGGGGCACACTGAGTAACTGCCAATTCAGACCTCAATGGGTGACTGGGGCATATGGTAATAAAGGATCAGTCAAGAGTACACTGGAATTTTCAATAAATGCCAGCAGCTTTGTGAAATTAAAAGCAGAGGTCATCATGCTGCCTCCATCAATGCAAAACAACAAAATGTAACATATAGCCAGACAAATACATCTAATTTCTTTCCTCTATTCCTTCCCTCCTCCTGGAAAACTACAGTGAGTATGTATTGAGTACCTATCATGTGACAGACATTGTGCTAGGTTGTTGTTAGTTGTCATCTAGTCAATTCTGACTCAAGGCAACCCCGTGTGTGCAGAGTAGAACTACTCTGCAGAGTTCTCAAGGCTGTGACCCTTTGGGAGTAGATTGCCAGGTCTGTCTTCCGAGGTGCCTCTGGGTGGGTTTTACTGCCAACCTTTCAGTTAGTAGCCAAGCACTTAACCATTTGTGCTCCACATTATGCAAGGTAGTGGGGTAAAATAAAAACAGACACATCCCTGCCCTCTGGAGCACACAATCCAGTGGTGTTGTCTCTGTGGAGCTTTCTGCTAAATGGGCTCTTTTGTAGACTGAATGATTATAAGATTTCAGAGTATACCACACACAGAGTTTACTCTGTTTTTGAAAACATGGCAGCCATTTGCTTTTTCTGTATATCCAGATCTCTCATTCTGGGGGCTTCCCACCTCTGAAAAGTTCTACTGTCCCAAGATCTTCCACCATATGGTGGGATAGGAGATTGCATTCTGTTAGTCACCTTGTCTTTCTTTGGCTAAAGGCTTTGGTAGAAACTTGTCTTAGCCATCCAGTGCTGCTATAACAGAAATACCACAAGTGGATGGCTTTAACAAAGAGAAATGTATTTTCTCACAGTCTAGTCAGCTAGAAGTCCAAATTCAGGGCACCAGCTCCAGGGGAAGGCTTTCTCTGTCGGCTCCAGAGGAAGATCCTTGTTATCAATCTTCCCGTGGTCTAGGAGCTTCTCAGCACAGGAGCCTCAGGTCCAAAGGACGTTCTCTGCTCCCAGTGCTGCTTTCTTGGTGGTCTGCAGTCCCCAACTCTGCTTGCCTCACTTTCCTTTTATCTCTTGTAAGATAGAAGGTGGTGCAGCCATGCTCCAGGGAAACTCCCTTTACATTGGATCAGGGATGTACCTGAACAAGGGCGTTACATCCCACCCTAATCTTCTTTAACTACAGGTAGAGATTACGATTTATAATGCATAGAAAAATTACAAAATAGAAGACAACCACACAATACTGGGAATCATGGCCTAACCAAGTGGGCACATATATTGGGGGGACACAATTCAATCCATGACAGAACCATTGACTAAAGTGGAATTTGGGAGTTGTCCATATGCTAATGCTCCATTTTCTTCTCCCCCGCTCCCCCCACCCACCACCCGGCACATAGAATTGGCTGTCTGTGAAAATAAAACCATGGAATGTTAATAGGTTAACTCTTAGTTCAGAGACAACAATGGTCTTTATTAACTTCAGTCAGGGCATTTCAACCTGAAAAGTGATGCATAGATTGAAGTTTATTCTGCTTTTTTATCCTTTTTTTGAGAAAAACAGTTTGTTATGGGCCATCAGTAGAACACCAGTAAAGGGGCCAGTAGGAATAATGATTGGAATGCTGGCTAAAGTAAGAAAAAAAATCACTAATTCTTCATTATAACACACTCTTGGATCATTAAGTAAAAGAGCAGACATCTTTAAGTATATTCTGCACTACAGGAATCCATTTCCGTTATATCCCAGAGTGCCTCTGTGGTGAGTGAGATCCTCTCAGACTGCCTCCCTGGGAAACAGGATGGCCTATTCTTATTGCAGTTCCTTTAGGATATTTTGGAAATTAGACATGGGTGAGAGAAGTAACAGTGTGGTGAGACATGGGATAGAAAGTGTGCAGCTTACAGAACTCCCCCTGAATGGCTCAGGCTCCCTACATTGTGTCCACTGGGCATTTGAGAAACCAGTTCCAGCTTTCCCAACATCTACTTACTTTGTTAGTTATACTGGACCCCGGTTTCAATTAGATGGGCTCTTCTAGGTTTATGTGCGTGTGTGTGTGTGTGCATGATCCACAGTACTTTCTCATAAATACAAAGAGGGAAAAACTGAAATAAATGAAAGAAGGAAATGAGAGCCAATATTTAAATTTTTTTAAATCAATCCTTTTCTCTGTCTCTCTCTCTGTATCTTTATCTCTGTTTCTGTCTCTAACGCTATATACACACTCACACTCAAACATGCACGTATATGAAAACATATATTCACACAAAACATGTACGTGTGTGTATACTTTAAAAATAAGGGGGGCGGAGCCAAGATGGCTGACTAGATGGACACTACTGCGGATCCCTCTTGCAGCAAAGACTCGGAAAAACAAGGGAATCGATCACATACATAACAATCTACGAACTCTGAACAACAAACACAGACTTAGAGACAGAAAACGAACAAATACGGGCAGACAGCGACCGTTTTCAGAACTAGGAGCCAGCGTACCAGGCAGGTGACCTTCAGAGTCCGTTCTGGGGCAGAGCCCAGGGGGGCAGACAGCTCAGAAGGGGGGCCCAGCCCTTCCCTCCCGAACCCATCCCGGGAGGAAGTCTAGCTGGTTGGCGTGGGTGGCGTAGAGGCGCAGCCGGAGGGAGAAGCACCCGGGAGGCAGTGACTGACCTGGGAGTGGGGAGAACAGCATCCCAGCTGGGGAGCCGTCCTGCCGGGAGTTTGGCGGGAAGCGGGCGGGGCGTGAGCGGGGGGGTCAGCTATATTTCCCTAAAGCGACCCCGGGGCGGGACCCACACATTCGTGCAGGGGGACGCACACCCAGTCCACGCGTGTGGCGCGGCGTACCGGAGGGAGAAGTCCCCAGGAGGAAGTGACTGGTCTCGGAGCGGGGAAAGCAGCGTCCCAGCCGGGGTGCCGTCCCGCTGGGATTTGGGTGCACACGTGGGCGGGGCGTGAGCGCGGGGTCTAAGTATATTCCCCTGAATTGACCCAGGGGGCGGGCCCACCTGGTTGTGTGGGTGACGCCCACCCAGTTCACGTGAGCAGTGTCGCGCACCAGAGGGAGAAGTCCCCGGGAGGAAGTGAGTGGTCTAGGAGCGGGGAAAGCAGCGTCCCAGCCGGGGACCTGTCCCGCCCGGATTTTGGCGGACGGGGGCGAAGCGTGAATGTGGTGTTCAGCTCTATATTCTGTGGTGCTACACTCCTAGCTCTCTGATCCCTCCCTCACCCTCCCCAGTTGGCTCCATTAACATCTGAATACCCGGAGCCAGAGGGAAAATTCAGATAGGGATCTGACTGCATTTTTTTTAGCTGATTACCTGGAAAATCTATTTTCCCAGTGATGGCTTGGAGACAGCAGTCCATATCAAACCACATAAAGAAACAGACCATGACAGCTTCTCCAACCCCCCAAACAAAAGAATCAAAATCTTTCCCAAATGAAGATACAATCCTGGAATTATCAGATACAGAATATAAAAAACTAATTTACACAATGCTTAAAGATATCACAAATGAAATTAGGATAAATGCAGAAAAAGCCAAGGAACACACTGATAAAACTGTTGAAGAACTCAAAAAGATTATTCAAGAACATAGTGGAAAAATTAATAAGTTGCAAGAATCCATAGAGAGACAGCACGTAGAAATCCAAAAGATTAACAATAAAATTACAGAATTTGACAACGCAATAGAAAGTCAGAGGAGCAGACTCGAGCAATTAGAATGCAGACTGGGACATCTGGAGGACCAGGGAAACAACACCAACATAGCTGAAAAAAAAAAATCAGATAAAAGAATTAAAAAAAATGAAGAAACCCTAAGAATCATGTGGGACTCTATCAAGAAGGATAACTTGTGAGTGATTGGAGTCCCAGAACAGCGAGGGGGGACAGAAAACACAGAGAAATTAGTTGAAGAACTTCTGACAGAAAACTTCCCTGACATCATGAAAGACGAAAGGATATCTATCCAAGATGCTCATCGAACCCCATTTAAGATTGATCCAAAAAGAAAAACACCAAGACATATTATCACCAAACTTGCCAAAACCAAAGACAAACAGAAAATTTTAAAAGCAGCCAGGGAGAAAAGAAAGGTTTCCTTCAAGAGAGAGTCAATAAGAATAAGTTCAGACTACTCAGCAGAAACCATGCAGGCAAGAAGGGAATGGGACGACGTATACAGAGCACTGAACGAGAAAAACTGCCAACCAAGGATCATATGCCCAGCAAAACTCTCTCTGAAATATGAAGGAGAAATTAAGATATTTACAGACAAACACAAGTTTAGAGAATTTGCAAAAACTAAACCAAGACTGCAAGAAATGCTAAAGGACATTGTTTGGCCTGATGACCCATAACATCAGGTACCAGCACAATACAAGGTCACAAAACAGAACGTCCTGATATCAACGCAACTCAAATAGGGAAAGCACAAAAACAAACAAATTAAGACAAATTCTAAAAAATAAATAAATAAACAAAATAATGCACATAACAGGAAATCATGGAAATCAACAGATAAACGATCACAATAATCAAAAAGAGGGACTAAATATAGGAGGCATTGAACTGCCAGATGGAGAGTGATACAAGGCGATATAGAACAATACAAGTTAGGTTTTTACTTAGAAAAATAGGGGTAAATAATAAGGTAACCACAAAAAGGAATATCAATTCCATAACTAAAGAAAAAAGCCAAGAAAAATGTAACGACTCAACAAACACAAAGTTAAACATTATGAAAATGAGGATCTCACAATCTACTAAGAAAAACGTCTCAGCACAAAACAGCATGTGGAAAAATGAAATGGCCAACAACACACATGAAAAGGCATCAAAATGACAGCACTAAAAACTTATTTATCTATAATTACCCTGAATGTAAGTGGACTAAATGCACCAATAAAGAGACAGAGAGTCACAGACTGGATAAAGAAACACGATCCATCTATATGCTGCCTACAAGAGACACACCTTAGACTTAGAGACACAAACAAACTAAAACTCAAAGGATGGAAAAAAATATATCAAGCAAACAATAAGCAAAAAAGAAGAGGAGTAGCAATATTCATTTCTGACAAAATAGACTTTAGACTTAAATCTGCCACAAAGGATAAAGAAGGACACTATATAATGATAAAAGGGACAATTGATCAGGAAGACATAACCATAGTAAATATTTACGCACCTAATGACAGGGCTGCAAGATACATAAATCAAATTTTAACACAATTGAAAAGTGATATAGACACCTCCACATTTATAGTAGGGGACTTCAACACACCACTTTCGGAGAAGGACAGGACATCCAGTAAGAAGCTCAACAGAGACACGGAAGACCTACTTACAACAATCAACCAACTTGACCTCATTGACTTATACAGAACTCTCCACCCAACTGCTGCAAAATATACTTTTTTTTCTAGTGCACATGGAACATTCTCTAGAATAGACCACATATTAGGTCATAAAATAAATCTTTGCAGAATCCAAAACATGGAAATATTACAAAGCATCTTCTCAGACCACAAGGCAATGAAGCTAGAAATCAATAACAGAAAAACTAGGGAAAAGAAATCAAATACTTGGAAAATGAACAATACCCTCCTGAAAAAAGACTGGGTTATAGAAGACATCAAGGAAGGAATAAGGAAATTCTTAGAAAGCAACAAGAATGAAAATACTTCCTATCAAAACCTCTGGGACACAGCAAAAGCAGTTCTCAGAGGCCAATTTATATCGATAAATGCACACATACAAAAAGAAGAAAAAGCCAAAATCAGAGAACTGTCCCAACAACTTGAACAAATAGAAAGTGAGCAACAAAAGAATCCATCAGGCACCAGAAGAAAACAAATAATAAAAATTAGAGCTGAACTCAATGAATTAGAGAACAGAAAAACAATTGAAAGAATTAACAAAGCCAAAAGCTGGTTCTTTGAAAAAATTAACAAAATTGATAAACCATTGGCTAGACTGACTAAAGAAATACAGGAAAGGAAACAAATAACCCGAATAAGAAACGAGAAGGACCACATCACAACAGAGCCAAATGAAATTAAAAGAATCATTTCAGATTACTATGTAAAATTGTACTCTAACAAATTTGAAAACCTAGAAGAAATGGATAAATTCTTGGAACAATACTACCTACCTAAACTAACACATTCAGAAGTAGAACAACTAAATAGACCCATAACAAAAAAAGAGATTGAAACGGTAATCAAAAAACTTCCAACAAAAAAAAGTCCTGGCCCAGACGGCTTCACTGCAGAGTTCTACCAAACCTTCAGAGAAGACTTAACACCATTACTATTGAAGGTCTTTCAAAGCATAGAAAAAGACGGAATACTACCCAACTCATTCTATGAAGCCACCATCTCCCTGATACCAAAACCAGGTAAAGACATTACAAAAAAAGAAAATTTTAGACCTATATCCCTCATGAACATAGATGCAAAAATCCTCAACAAAATTCTAGCCAATAGAATCCAACAACACATCAAAAAAATAATTCACCCTGATCAAGTGGGATTTATACCAGGTATGCAAGGCTGGTTTAATATCAGAAAAACCATTAATGTAATCCATCACATAAATAAAACAGAAGATAAAAACCACATGATCTTATCAATAGATGCAGAAAAGGCATTTGACAAAGTTCAACACCCATTTATGATAAAAACTCTTACCAAAATAGGAATTGAAGGAAAATTCCTCAACATAATAAAGGGCATCTATGCAAAGCCAACAGCCAATATCACTCTAAATGGAGAGAACCTGAAAGCATTTCCCTTGAGAACGGGAACCAGACAAGGATGCCCTTTATCACCGCTCTTATTCAGCATCGTGCTGGAAGTGCTAGCCAGGGCAATTAGGCTAGACAAAGAAATAAAGGGTATCCAGATTGGTAAGGAGGAAGGAGGAAGTAAAGCTATCACTATTTGCAGATGACATGATCGTATACATGGAAAACCCTAAGGAATCCTCCAGAAAACTACTGAAACTAATAGAAGAGTTTGGAAGAGTCTCAGGTTATAAAATAAACATACAAAAATCACTTGGATTCCTCTACATCAACAAAAAGAACACCGAATAGGAAATAACCAAATCAATACCATTCACAGTAGCCCCCAAGAAGATAAAATACTTAGGAATAAATCTTACCAAGGATGTAAAAGACCTACACGAAGAAAACTATAAAACTCTGCGACAAGAAATTCAAAAGGACATACTTAAGTGGAAAAACGTACCCTGCTCATGGATAGGAAGACTTAACATAGTAAAAATGTCTATTCTACCAAAAGCCATTTATACATATAACGCACTTCCAATCCAAATACCAATGTCATTCGTTAAGGGGATAGAGAAACAAATCACCAATTTCATATGGAAGGGAAAGAACCCACGGATAAGCAAAACATTACTGAAAAAGAAGAAGAAAGTGGGAGGCCTCACCCTACCTGATTTCAGAACCTATTATATAGCTACAGTAGTCAAAACAGCCTGGTATTGGTACAACAACAGGCACATAGACCAATGGAACAGAATTGAGAACCCAAATATAAATCCATCCACGTATGAGCAGCGATATTTGACAAAGGACCAGTGTCAGTCAATTGGGGAAATAATAGTCTTTTTAACAAATGGTGCTGGCATACCTGGATATCCATTTGCAAAAGAATGAAACAGGACCCATACCTCACACCAAGCACAAAAACTAACTCCAAGTGGATCAAAGACCTAAACATAAAGACTAAAACGATAAAGATCATGGAAGAAAAAATAGGATCAACCCTAGGAGCCCTAATACAGGGCATAAACAGAATACAAAACATTACCAAAAATGATGAAGAGAAACCAGATAACTGGGAGCTCCTAAAAATCAAACACCTATGCTCATCTAAAGACTTCACCAAAAGAGTAAAAAGACCACCTACAGACTGGGAAAGAATTTTCAGCTATGACATCTCCGACCAGCGCCTGATCTCTAAAATCTACATGATTCTGTCAAAACTCAACCACAAAAAGACAAACAACCCAATCAAGAAGTGGGCAAAGGATATGAACACACATTTCACTAAAGAAGATATTCAGGCAGCCAACAGATACATGAGAAAATGCTCCCGATCATTAGCCATTAGAGAAATGCAAATTAAAACTACGATGAGATTCCATCTCACACCAACTAGACTGGCATTAATCCAAAAAACACAAAATAATAAATGTTGGAGAGGCTGCGGAGAGATTGGAACTCTCATACACTGCTGGTGGGATTGTAAAATGGTACAACCACTTTGGAAATCCATCTGGCGATATCTTAAACAGTTAGAAATAGAACTACCATACAACCCAGAAATCCCACTCCTCGGAATATACCCTAGAGATACAAGAGCATTCACACAAACAGATATATGCACACCCATGTTTATTGCAGCTCTGTTTACAATAGCAAAAAGCTGGAAGCAACCAAGATGTCCGTCAACGGATGAATGGGTAAATAAATTGTGGTATATTCACACAATGGAATACTACGCATCGATAAAGAACAGTGACGAATCTCTGAAACATTTCATAACATGGAGGAATCTGGAAGGCATTATGCTGAGCGAAATGAGTCAGTTGCAAAAGGACAAATATTGTATAAGACCACTATTATAAGATCTTGAGAAATAGAAAAAACGGAGAAGAACACATACTTTTGTGGTTACAAAGGGGGGAGGGAGGGAGGGAGGGAGAGGGCTTTTTAGTGATCAATCTGTAGATAAGAACTGCTTTGGGTGAAGGGAAAGACAACACTCAATACAAGGAAGGTCAGCCTAATTGGACTGGACTAAAAGCAAAGAGGTTTCCGGGATAAAATGAAAGCTTCAAAGGTCAGCGGAGCAGGGGCTGGGGTCTGGGGAACTTGGTTTGAGGGGACTTCTAAGTCAATGGGCAAAATAATTCTATTATGAAAACACTCTGCATCCCACTTTGAATTGTGGCGCCTGGGGTCCTAAATGCCAACAAGCGGCCATCTAAGATACATCAACTGGTCTCAACCCACCTGGAGCAAAGGCAAAGGAAGAACACCAAGGTCACACGACAACCAAGAACCCAAGAGACAGAAAGGGCCACATGAACCAGAGACCTACATTATCCTGAGACCAGAAGAATTAGTTGGTGCCCGGCCACAATCGATGTCTGCCCTGTCAGGGAGCACAACAGACAACTCCTGAGGGAGCAGGAGACCAATGGGATACAGACCCCAAATTCTCATGAAAAGACCATACCTAATGGTATGATTGCGACTAGAGGAATCCCAGAGACGATGCTCCCCAGAACTTCTGATGGCACAGGACAGGAACCATCCCCGAAGACAAATCATCAGGCATGAAAAGGACTGGCCAGTGGGGGCGAGAGAGATGCTGATGCAGAGTGAGCTAATTAAATCAGGTGGACACTGGAGAGAGTGTTGGCAACTCTTGACTGGAGGGGGGATGGGAAGATAGAGAGGGAGGGAAGATGGCAAAATTGGCACGAAACGAGAGACTGTAAGGGCTGACTCAATAGGGGGAGAGCAAGTGGCAGAAGGGAGTAAGATGTATGTAAACCTACATGTGACAGACTGATTGGAATGGTAAATGTTCACTTGAAGCTTAATAAAAAAAAATAAATCTATCACTATAAATTGAGCTCCATGTTGAAAGGGCAAGAGATACTATTCAAACACTGAGAGCTCTGCTTTGGGGATGGACACAAACATCATTCTTAGGTGCCCAGATTCAGCTGTATGTATTAAACCTTGTTCTGACTTTTTATTTTCTGCTGGAGACAGTAATGTACCTGAGAGTATATAAAAAGGCAGAGACACTTCCATAAAATCCCTTTTGAGGTCTCCTCTCCAACCAGGTTGAAGAAAAACAAAGCTAGTCAACTTAGAAACCATATCCTTAAACAACATAACAGCTGGGGAAGCAATTTATTATTGTCCCCTGCAGGCAATAGTGTTCACCTTGAGGAATTTCAGGCAAACAATCCTTGAGGAGGGCAGACTCACTCCCCACAGTGTCTACTCTCCAGACTCTGCCTCATTTTTAAAGTGCCCAGCATAGTTAATGGACAGGCAATAGTTTTATGGTGGTAAGCAATTCTCCTTTCATAAAGCTGCAGAAGAAAGCCAAGGGCAGTGAGTCCATCTCTGGATAATGCACATTATCTCATTTATTGTACCCAGAAATTGCGTACTGAGTGCCTTTTATGTGCCCCTTCCTGAGTAGGCAATATTGGGGATGCAGAATTGGCGATACAAGCAGTGCCCAGCCTATGAACAAGATCCGGTCCTAACTGTGTCTTTAAGAATTTGTGGGTAAGTAGGACCAGGTGCATACAGCTTTTATTTAGCCTTACAACGATTTAAAGCCTTTTCAATGATTTAAAATCTGCATGTGAGCAAGTGAAGGTGATTGTGATAAAGAACTTGTTACGAGTAGGGGTTGGTTCAATCATTTAAAAAAAAAAAAAAACCAAACCAAACCCATTGCTGTCAAGTTGATTCCAACTCATAGCAAACCTATAGGACAGAGCAGAACTGCCCCATAGGGTTTCCAAGGAGCTCCTGGTAGATTTTAACTGCAGATCTTTTTGTTAGCAGCTGTAGCCCTTAACCACTACTTACCAGGGTTTCCAGTCATTTCAAGCGAGGGCAAATTTACAAACATTAAAGGGCGAGCAGGAGTTGTCCATAAATTGGACATTCATAACCCAGGGACTACCTGTATTTACCTCCAAAATTAAAGAATTTGCTTAATTAACACAGATTTTTAAGAAACTGAGGCACAGAGCAGATAAATAGCTAATGTTGCTAAGTTAGAAGTGAGTGTTTTAAATAGAAAATAACAAGAAATCCACCTCAAAAACTTGAGGAAAGAACTAGATAGTGTTATTAAAGAAATAGATTAGCATTTTGGTGGCCTGATGAGGCCATCAAACTAAATATACCTGCAGATATTTTGCTTTAAAAAGGAATTCTGAACAGGCAGGGGGCTGATGTGTAGCTGCCCCTTTAGAGAGTAAATATTAGAATCTCTTTGGGCCTTGCTCCTCAAAGTGTAAGCCATAAGCTAGCAGCATTGGCAACGAATGATTCACCCACTGACTCAGGATTTGCATTTTAACAAGATCTCCAAGTGAATCCTGAGGCCATTAAAAAGAGGCACTGTCCTAGGGGTCTTTGTAAATATATGTGTCCTACATGGACAAAATGTGTCATATAACCAATCACTATTATGGATGGGAGAGTGTCTTAGCCCTCACGAATGTTGTAGTAGAGAGAGATTGAGAAGAATTAGGATTCTAAAAAGATGGCAGGCCAAGGTAAACCTGGCAACTAGAATTGTTGTTTAAAATGTAAAAACAACAACAAAAGAAAGTCTTAATGCCTAGCTCAGCTTACAAAAAAGAAAGAGAAGTCTCTAGATAATAGGAAGAAAGGTGAAACTGCAAACCAGAATTGTACGCACATGCTGTTTTAGGTTGACAGTCGGGCAAGAGTTATCAGTTGATAGCTAATAAACTAGAAGGTTTGGTTTCACCTCACTTGAGGAACAGAGATAAAGCAATAGGCCCTTTCCTCCTAGGTATTTGGTAGTGAGATCCCTGCGTAAAGTCGGGACCTTTGAATGGCTTCAACCTCAGATTAGGCAAAATCTACCCAGTGGAACAAGGAAAAGACAGAGGCTTGCCTGTAACTAAGATGAGGAAGGGAATTGAAAATCCACCGAGAGATTAGAAACCAAACATAGGTTTGAAGTCTGAATTTTTGTTACCCACATAACCCATGAAGCAGAAACCAAAATATTAATATAAAAGTTGGTTCCTGGCTAATGATGGTACTGAAGTCCTTGGTTGAAGAAGCATGTAACTATTCTTAATGTACATTCCCACAGTTTCAGGTATACATAGATTTTCAATGAACAATTAAACCTGTGTAAAGAGAATATCACAATAGAAACTACAAAACATTTGAAAACTATCCATTTTTAGTTAGTAAATAGATAATAATTGGATGATTATAGCTGCAAGAACTTGAACTAATGAAACAATAGTCTTGAAGAAAAAATAAAATCAGTATATTAATAATTATAGATATTAAAGTAAGAATTAAACTCTAATACAATGAACTAAGAACAAAAAAACACAGATTTTTAAAATGAAAATTTTAATAATTGAATTTAAAAACCAAATGAATATATTAAATAATGAATTAGTCACAGCTAATTTTTTTTAAATAATGAATATGTGACCTTATAATTGATTAAATTGATTTATTGATTAAATTGTCGAGAATAAACCAGCAACAGAATAAGAGGACGAAAAGAGAATAAGTGACCGTGGAGGATAAAATGAGGCTCAACACAAACGTAAAGGAGTCTCATCACCAGAGAATAGAGAGAGCTCCTGCCCTGAACTTGTGCACAGAGAGCACTGGAGCTGAGCAGGGCCGATCAGGATGACAATGGATGAGCAGCTAGCCACCTTTGCCAAAGTTCTGGGCATGTCTCTCTTCTTGCTTGTTGATCTCTATCACTAGGTGGTGGTCAACAGTCCTAAGAAGCAGGAATTAGAGCAGTGCCTTCTCTGTCCCAGGGTTCCAGAAAATACAAAGCAAATAACTACACCTGGATTTTTCCAAGCAGCTTTTATTTCCTCAAAGTCTTCCTTAATTATGTGGAACAAAAAGCTGCCACTGAATAGAGCCCAGTAAGAGGGCTACTTTATTTTCTACTCCCTCAATATAAAAATATATAGTTTTTGTTCCCCGCCCCCGCCCCCGGAACAAAAACAAAAGAATAGAGATAATAATTGCAAGACAATATTCTAAGAGACTGTGGCTACACGTTTCCCAGAATTGATATAAAGAAATTGGCAGGATTTACATAAATAAATAACCAGTCCTATCTATAAGTCGGAATCGACTCGATGGCACTGGGTGGGTATCTGTGGTGTTTTGCACAACACTGAAGCCAGAGGAAAAAAATTTTAAGCAGCCAGGCAGAAAAGACAGATTTCTTACAAAAGGAAGCACAATGAGATTGATAGAATATACAATTTAGAATTATATATAAGAATAAAGTACTGTTCTAAAGAAGAAATGATATAAAATATTATAGAATTATATTTCACTAAAAGAGCTACAAAAGGCTGATCTTGAGAAACAAGAAACTTGACCCAGAGCAAGAAGTTGGGCCCAATAAGTCTGATGGTCAAAGAGTCAGTTAATTGTTTAAATCTGTAAATCAGCAAAGCATTTAGCATTTAGAAGAACCACCACAATAATAATAACTAATGCGTGGGGCATAAAAACTGCATAGGGGAAAAAAAAAAAGGCACTAATAACAGATAAGATGGGAGAGCTATGATTAAAGGTAAATTGTTCCAGAGGTTGTTATTTTACAAGAGGAAGCTAGATTTCTAAATCACTTTACATTCTCATTCAAGAGTCCATGTTAGTAATTTAAGAATAATCACCAAACGTATGGAAATAAATGTAATTTTGCAAGAAATAGAAAGTGACAGAACACAGGATCGTTCTTACAGAAGGCACAAAAGAAAAGGAAAAAAGAAGCAAGCTAAAATCAACAGCAATAAAACCAAGTTGACTAGAAAAGCACAAATCAGATGGTAAAAATAAATCCAAAAATATCAATAATCACACCAATTATAAATTTATATTTTTGGAGGCAAATTCCCAGGAGTGGAATTCCTGGGTTATAGGGTATGCAGATGCCCAGCTATAGCCAATATTGCCAAACATAGCTCCAAAGCCATTGTATCAATTTACACTCTCATTAGTAGGTATGAAACTTACACAATTTATTTTTAAAGATACATCCGGGCATTTTATGTATGTATGTATGTATGTGTACTTGTATGTATGCATGTATGAAGGAGCCTGGGTGGCACAAATGATTAAGCACTTGGCTGCTAACCAAAAGGTTGGTGGTTTGAACCCACCCAGTGGCTCTTTAGGAAAAAGACCTGGTGATCTGCTTTGATAAAGCTTAAGACCTAGGAAACCCTACGGAGAAGTTCTACTCTGTCGCATGGGGCCACTATGAATTGAAATCAACTCGAAGGCACCTAACAACAAAAATGCTTGTGTATGTATGTACATCTTTTAGTTTCTAGGCTTAAAATACACGTACCTCTTCAGCACCAAACTAGTTAAGGAGAAGAAAGAGGAAAGGCCCAATCTCACACCTATTCTAGTCGTTACTGACTAAAATATGTTCCAGTGAGTAATTGTGCTGACCCTATGGATCCCAGGTAAACAGCATCAGGTGTGGAGAAGGTGTGTGTCAATAAACCATTTGGCAGAAGTGGTTCTTTGATACTGTTGGTTTGTCCCTGTTGCCTTCTTGCAGCCAATTTAGACAAGCAAAACCAAGTACTGTAATCCTCTTGTGACAAAAATAACTGTAAGACTTTGATATGCTTGCTTTCTGTAAATGTCACCCAAATGTCTTCCTCTGAAGAGGATTTTCTTCTTACTATATTTCACTGTACACAGCACTTTCTCCTGCACAGCTCTATTTCTTTGGGTTAGAGTCCCTTGGACTGTAATGTACTTGTATACACAAAAAAACCTTTTGACTTCTTTAGATGAGAAAACAAAGCTAATATAAACATACTAGCCCTATTGATATTATTTTGACTCAGCAACTATTCTTGATATCATACTTCCTTTGTTAATTTTTTAACATTGGAAGTTTTCCAGTTTCATGTAAATTAGCATCACAATCTTATAAACATGTTTCTATTTATTGAATCCCAGGTCAAAGTAATTATACAACAAAGAATAACAGTTTTCATACCAGACTGCCTGTACGCATGTAAATCAGGGCTCTCTGCCAAGGAAGTAATGAATACGATCTCAGGTTTCATGAGATGAATCAAAAAACGGGAAAAGTAATAACAGAGTTCTCATGCCTCAGATAACCTAAGTCAAGGCATTTTTCTTCTCCATAAAACTAGCTTCCTAATTTTAGGCAGGAGGTACTCAATGATATGAATATAAATCATAAGATAAAAGTCATACCGCCTCTTTCACACATGACAGAAAGTGAAATTTTAATTTCTTAAATAATTTGTGTGGCCGGACTCCACTGTAATGATTCAAACCAATCCCCTCTTCCTGGAGTAACAGTTTAACTCAGGAGGCAGTACACATAGTGGTCAAAAAGCATTGAGTCTGGAATCTTACTATGTGGTTTAAATTCTGGTTCTCATACTCCATAGCCATGTGCCTTAGTCATCTAGTGCTGCTATAACAGAAATACCACAAGTGGGTGGCTTTAACAAAGGGAAATTTATTCTCTCACAGGCTAGTAGGCTACAAGTCCAAATTCAGGGCATCAGCTCCAGCAGAAGGCTTTGTCTCTCTGTTGACTTTGGAGGAAGGTCCTTGTAATACATCAGTCTCCCCTTGGCTTGGGAGCATCTGAGCACAGGAACCTCAGGTCCAAAAGATGCGCTCTGCTCCCGGCACTGCTTTCTTGATGGTATGAGGTCCCCAACTCTCTACTTGCTTCCCTTTCATTTTATCTCTTGAGAGATAAAAGGTGGTGCAGGCCACACTCCAGGGAAACTCCATTTACGTTGAATCAAGGAGGTGACCTGAGCAAGAGTGTTACATTCCACCCTAATCCTTTTAACCACAGGCAGAGATTATGATTTAAAACACATAGGAAAATCACAAAATGGAGGACAACCACATGTGGCCTATCCAAGTTGACACGTATTTTGGGGGACACAATTCAATCCATTATACCATGTGATCCTCAGCGAGTTGCTTAACCTTCCGAAACCTCGGTTCCCTATTTTGCAAAATGGAGAACAATAAGGCCTATTCCATGGGCTCGTGAAGGTTAAATGAAATTGTTTAAGTAGTTAGCTTGGTGCCTAGAACACAGTAAGAACTCCCCAAGTGGTAATCACCTTGAAGATGACTGATGATGATGACAGAGTGGACTCAGGCAGTATTCTTTTTCCTGCTGCCATGGTGTGCTGTGAACTTGTGTTAAAATGACTATACCTGGATATACATGAAGTGACACAGTGACTGAAATGTTTTAAGTCAATTTGGCCACTTTTTTTTTCTTTTAATCCACAATTATATTGATTTACTTTTCAAACCAAAAAAGAAAACCCATTGCCGTCAAGTCAATTTCCACTCATAGCAGCCCTATATGACAGAGTAGAACAGCCCCATAGGGTTTCCAAGTTGCCATTGGTGGATTCAAGTTGCTGACCCTTTGGTTAGCAACCGAACTCTTAACCACTATGCCACCAGTAAGTTGAAATTCTGGAGAGCTGCAGCATCACACGGATTCTGAGTCCAATGGCCTTAGCAGGACGGTTGCTTTGGAACTTTGCACAAACCATACCACTGTTTCCATGGGGACACTTCTTTTTCCCAGATTACTCTGGTTTTCTTAGGATTACCTCCAGGAATCACTGTTCTTTGCTTTGTACACATAGGCCTATCTGCCTAAAATTATTTAATTTCATCTCTGGAAAAAACACCTTCAACTTTAAGAGGGGTTGCATGCTCCCTCTGGTTCCAGAGAACTTACCTTCAGCAGCAAAATGGCCTTGGGCCACATGCTTCCAGACATATGTGCTGTTTAGATGTCTGTATCCAGCAGGCCTCCACAGGCTTCGAGACAGTGGGGAAAGAATTTAGCCACTTTTTAAAGTAGGAACTTATGAAAAGTAGTATGAAGTCTAGTTTTCATGAGATAGTGGAGTGGAACGACTCAGCCAAATAGCCTGAGTTAAATTTCTGCTCTGCCCCCATCACTCACTTGGTGGTCTGGGTACCTTATTTAATCTCCCTGATTTATAAAATGGACAAGGCCTCTCAGAACTTGTGTGTGTGTGTGTGTGTGTGTGTTGTATGTGTGTTTGTGTAGTGCCTATGCATAATGTTGTTTTAGATATTTAGTCAATATGTATGGAGCACTTGGAACAGTGCATGGTGTATAGTAACTGCTGTTAGGTGTTTGCTATTATTATTCTTACGCAACTAATGTTAAATAGGATGCCATCCAGAAAGCTCACTTGCGGACAACATAGGGAAAAGTCAGCCACTGCCATCACCTTCAGATTGAGTTCCCATCCTTGGAGTAGCTTGCAGACATTTCATAGGAAAAGTTGAAAAACTCGAGGTACCATGAGCTTGAACTTGATGGACTCTTGGTGCCAAGCTGTTGGAAACATTGACAGGAGTGACAGAACCTGGGGAAAATGTTTTTTTTTTTTTTTCAAAACTGCAAGCAGTTTTCCTGTTTTTCTAGAAGCTGGGCCTTGGGTACAACGTGAATGCAAATTGTTTTTACATTTTGAGGAAAAGCATTGCGGGAACCTTTCAGTTATGCAAATCTAATTCTCGGGTCCTAATTAGAAAGGGAGGTGTTTGAGAAGCTGTGGCTATAAGGAGCTAAACCGTTTTGGGTGATCATGGAAAAGGTTGTCTGTGTAGTAAGCAGAATAGCACTTCTGTACACTGCTTCCTTGGAAATAAATGTTTCTTTTCTGAGTATGGATTTAGATGGCTTTTTCTTGAGAAAATATATCTTGCATTTTGTTTTAACTACTTGGAGGCAATGAGGTCTTGAGACCCAGGAGACTTTGGAAAAGATACTCAGGAATCATCTTCACTTTACCCTGGAGGCAGAACCATAAAACATCCTATAGGATGTAAGTTCAAAACTGAAAGCCCAGAATTTGTGAGACTCAAAAATTAAGGGGAATAACAGTTTTTCTTAGTAATTTGGAAGCAATGAATTGGAGTTGACTCTCCAGCACCTAACAACAATGACAAGAATTTGGAAAAAAGGGATGTGAAGATGCAGCATCTCCTGATTCCCTAGTCTCCCACCCTCTCCACCTTCTGTCTGTGCATATAGTTTAGAAAGTTGGATGGTGGTACGGAAAAGTGATTGCTCTGTTGAGACTGTAAGGCTCTGTTCTGATGGAAATGTGGCTTGCCAGTGTCAGTTATCCTGGGAAGACATAGACTTGGAAACGGGAAATGCTTAGTCTGGAGGCAAGAAGAAAATGCCTTCGTTTCTTTAAGATTTATGTTCTGGGGTCTTGTTTCTGAGGTTCAAAACAAGTTTTAAAACACTTGGGTAGCAAACTGGTCTCTCTTGCAGGGAGAGACAGAGGAGCCTTTAAGGAGCTTCACAGCCAAGGGCCTGTGGCCTCTCAGAACAACCATCTCTAGTAAAAAAAAAAGCTGCTAATTACCTTCTGCAAGTACCTCCCCCTGTACCTTGTATCTGGGCCCTCAGACAGGTCTTCTGAGAAGACAGAACTGCCCCTCATGTGTTGTGAACAGGTGAGGGAAGAGCTGGCCCAGAGTACCAGCCTGTCAGAATGAAGAGCTTTGGCCCCCGGTATGGGTATGACAAAGCAGACACAAGGGAGCCCCTGCAGCGCAGCCAGCCTGCCGGGTACTATTGGCAATGGTGGGAGGCCTGGCCTACCTACAGAGGCCAGATTAAAGAGCCATCTAACACCCCCATTGTGTAGAAGAGAGAGCCATACTTGAACACATCAGGAGTTTAGAGGTCGGGAAGGTACCTTAAAGAGGATTTGGGCTCCTGCTCTTCCACACGTATGGGTATTAAGAAAACTCCAGTTTTTTCTAGTAGTTTAATTTCATTTGTACCCACAAATAGTGGAAGCCTAGTAGACATTTAGATTATTTTCACCTTGCCTAGCAAGGGGCGTGGGCAACCTAAACCAAACAATCAAAAACAACCCAGCCTATCATTTAAACAACCAAAGAGGCTGATTGCTCAGAGTATGAAGAGGACCACTTGAGTGCAGGCGGTCCAGATTTCTGGGGTTTTGAAGTAGGTCTTGCTGAACATTTTACACTGAGAATTTTTGTGAGTGAAGAAGTGTCCACCATGTCACTAGGCTTCTAAAAGGGCTGACACACACATTAGCATTTATTTTTACAATTTGGATTTATATTTTTCCTGTTTTTAACTGTGTTCCAATTGGGTGGTCTCTTTTATAATACTCTTACCTTCTCTCATTTGGCGATGTTTCTTTCCAGAGACAAACACTCTTAAAAGGGGTAAATATTATTAGCAAACTGTTTTGGTAAGTATTTTCATGCCTACTATTATTACTCACCATCGCTTGTCTGTCAGTTTGTCATACTGTGGTGGCTTTCATGTTGCTGTGATGCTGAAAGCTATGCCACGGGTATTTCAAATACCAGCAGGGTCACCCATGGTGGACAGGTTTCAGTGGAGCTTCCAGACTAAAACAGACTAGGGAGAAGGACCTGCAGGTCTACTTCTGAAAAAATTGGCTAACAAAAACCTTATGGATAGCAGCAGAACATTGTAGGACATTAGGCAAATTTGCTGCAAAAGACCTCTTTAAAGTGTTAAAAAGCAAAGACGTCATTTTGAGAACTAAGGTGTGCCTGATCCAAGCCATAAGTATTTTCGAGTGGCTCATACATATGGGAAAGCTGGACAATGAATAAGGAAGACTGAAGAAGAATTGATGCCATTGAATTGTGGTGTTGGTGAAGAATATGAGTATACCATGGACTGCCAGAAGAACGAATAAATCTGTCTTGGAAGAAATACAGCCAGGATGCTCCTTAGAAGCGAGGATGGTAAGACTTCATCTCATGCACTTTGGACATGTTATCAGGAGGGACCAGTCTCTGGAGAAGGATATCATGCTTGATAAAGTAGAGGATGATGGAAAGAGAGGAAGACCCTCAATGAGATGGATTAGTGCAGTGGCTGCAATGATGGGCTCAAGCATAAGAATGATTGTGAGGATGGTGCAGGACCAGGAAGTGTTTCATTCTGTTGTACATAGGGTTGCTATGAGTAGGAACCAACTCAACAGAATCTAACAAGTACTACACAAGGGCAATTATTCTGGGTAGTGGGTTATTCTATACACTCTACCTTTCTCCTTTCATTATTCCCCATTTGCATTGCTCTTCTATATTGCCTGCACTTCCACCAGAACACACACATACACACATCCCTTCCATTGCTATTTTCATCTTTGGTGCTTTTGTCTTGAGCTAGAGTCACAAAAAAGATTTTGTTTTTGATTAATGAGCTAAGATCAAGGTTTTGGTTGGGAGGTGACCAAATAACTGGTTAAAATGAAATTTAGTGCCCCCATACAATTTCATCATCCAAGTGTCCCTGTGTTTCCTATCTTCCTAGCTATAGCCAGAACATTCCAAAATGTTTTTAAATTGAGGAAAGTAGTGGCATTAAGAACTTCTTTGAAAATATCACTACATAAATTAACAGAGATATGTCTTCACCCTGTGGTCTGCAGGGATGGGGAAATAGAAACCTAGCCTCTGATAGAATTAGAATGTAAAGCATTAGGTTTTCGAGAAATGTTTGGGCTTTATTTGCAGCTAATTAACATGAAGTCTTCAGTGGGCATGACTCTTTTCTCAAATACAGCTAGTTTTATCGCTTAATATTCATAATAAATACACTACTGTAGAGAAATAGACTCTCTAGAGAGCAGCAAGAAAATTAAACCACCAATCTAAGCAATCCAGGTTTACCATGTAGCATGTACCCTTCAGCATCCAGGGTTCAGTAAGCATGGAGGCTGATACACTAAACCGTTAGCAATAACACGGTCACTCCTGTGGAGCAAATAGGTCAGGACTGCTGGCTGGAGCCTCTGAGACTGGAGCACACCCTCATTCCAGGCACATAATCTCCCGCAGTCTCAAATCTTGCCTCAGGTCTTAACACCTGTCTTCAGACTCTAGGTTTTTTCAATAACATTAACCTTTCTTCCTGCTCATTTTTCCACTTATGAAAAGCTGCACCACTCACTCCCTGTTCTCTTTTGTTTCCCAGGCTCTTTCCAAGCCATCTTTGTGTCTTTCTAGGGCATTGAAGAGCCACAGTGGTAGTAAAGCAGACAATTTTAATCAGGTTTGAATCTTTTATTCAAATAAATTTTGAAGGGTTGGGGAAAGAAAGAGATAAAAGAAGCACAAGCTTCCTTTAGAATCGAAACTGTGAATGGCTTGGCTACTGACACTGAAAGGGGGCTTTTTCTCCTTCCTCCTCCCTCATGTAGACAGAGGCTCCTTCTTGGAACCACCTCCACCCCTTTTCCATTTTCACTTTCAGGCCAGACTGGAATATAGTGATCATCTTGAGGGAAATTGCGGCTGAAATTTGCAAAATGACATAACCAGAGTTTCAGCTCTGGGTTTTGCAACCAATTAGAATTTAAATATCTGACTTATTTATGCTTACTTGGTTTGTTTTCAGAGAAGACTTGGTGGCACAGTGGTTAAGGCGCTCTACTGCTAACCAAAAGGTCAGCCGTTTGAACCCACCAGCCTCTCTCTGCTTCCCTAAAGATTACAGCCTTGGAAACCCCATGGGTCAGTTCTACTCTGTCCTATATGGTCACTGTGAGTCGGAATAGACTGGATGGCAATGGTTTTTTTGGGTTTGTTTTTAGCACACACTAAAAACTCCTAGATTGTACCATTCGTTCTGCCTATGAAGAACAGCAAGTGGGATAATCTACAGCTGAATACGAGAAGCAAAACCAAAAAAAAAAAAAACCAAACCTGTTGCTGTCAAGTCGATTCCAACTCATAGCGACCCTATGGGACAGGGTAGAACTGTCCCATAGTGTTTCCAAGAAGTGCCTGGTGGATTCAAACTGCCAACTTTTTGGTTCACAGCCATAGCACTTAACCACTACGCCACCAGGGTTTCCAAGAGAAGCCAAGTAAGGACATAAAAAGGGTTCCCAGTTGTTGGAAATTCTAGTTTACACAATAGGAATGGGAAGAATTTTCTTTTCCTCCACAGCCTTGTATTAAGGAAGATCAAAAACCCTTGTTTTGCAAATTGGGATCTAAGTTTGTCAAATCTGAAAAAAGTAGGAATAAGTAGAATTAGCCTGAGCACCAACGTTTTCTAAGTAGTTTTACCAATTGAATGCCTTTTATTCATAAAGCTAGTTAGACTGTATGAAACAGAGTTCTCACTCATCCTTGTGGCTTTCTTACTCTTTCTTACACTTCAGTCATGCTGACGGCCCTGATGAAGTCGGCCGAAGAGTGAAATTGCATACTAGGGACTGACCATTAAGTTGGACATATATACTTTATCAAAATTCTCTTTTGTTTGGTATGCAGGAAGTGGTCAGGGGTGAAATGGCCCAGGAATATTCACCAAAGAGACCATGGATTTCTGAACTCGAATATATATTCCTATCACCTTGACTTTGCTAGCACTAATGTTCAGGGTTTAAAAGAAATTAGGTCTGCAGGGAAATCAAGCTTCCAGATCTCACAGAAATGAAATATTCTATACTCTGCTCTTGCCCATATTCCCTTTATATTTCTCTGAGAATCTATGAGAAATGGGATTAAAATTGCTCCAGATGTTAGAATTTATTATTATTGTTGCCATTGTTATTATAACTAAGAGTCATGGAAGAAACAGAATAAGCTAGAAATGATATGGAGAAAAAATAGCAATTTTGGTAAATGTTGGGATTAGGAGCCAATAAATGGCACCCTTTGTATGTTTAAAAAACTGTTGAGAAAAATGTGCAAGTCAGACTAAGAGGAATCAAACTATAAGCTTTGTCAATGGGAGAATTGGATTAGAAAAAGTTTTTTGGAAACATAACTTAAATAGGGCTCCCTCACGCATTTCCTCCAGAATTAAATGACTCACTCGGGTACAGTCAGAGCCAGAAGCCTTCCCGTCTCTCCCTTCATTCCTCAAGGTTGTGAATTTTAAGAATGGGTTGCCCAAAACCAGAGACCAAAACCTAAAGCAATTCATTTGTGGACACTTTTCCTAATATCACGAATCAGATATGTAATTTTTCTTCCTTCGGGAAAGAAGCATGAAAACTACTTTCCCAATATTTCCAAGAGTAGTCAATGTCTCTTTCATTGGTCCGATTGGGCGTGTCAAAAGAGAATAAAAACGATTCCTTTAACAATAAACCTTTGCAGAGCTCATATGAATTTCATGAAGAGACTAGACATTTTCCAGAGTTGGTTATGTTTTAAGACTTCATTTGTAGCTGATATATGAGCCTTCAGCTAAAATCACCCCAATAAAAGCACCAAAGAAACAAACAAAAAATGCAATTCTAGACCAGTGCACAACCTCACTCTTTTCACTTTCCAATGAACTGCATCATCTAGAAGGAAAACTGAACTTTATATATTCCTATATCCTTTAAGCCTGAAGCCAATCCTGAGAAGGTGTTTTCATTGTTGTTGTTGTTGTTGCTGTTTCTGCCCACAGTCAATCCTGGTCCTTTACAGAGCAAAAGAAACTCTCCAAGGAAAAGATACTACTCTGCCACTAATCTGCTCAAACTCTACCTGTTGTTTTTGTTAGGTGCCTTCCAGTCTATTCTGACTCATAGCAGCCCTGTGTAAAACAGAACGTAACACTGCCCGGTGCTGTGCCATCCTCATAATCATTGCTATGCTTGAGCCCATTGTTGTAGCCACTGTCAATCCATCTCATCGAGAGTCTTCCTCTTTTTCACTGATCCTCTACTTTTCCAAGCATGATGTCCTTCTCCAGGGACTGGTCCTCCTGATAACATGTCCAAAATACTAGAGACAAAGTCTTGCCATCCTTGCTTCCAAGGAGCACCCTTGTTGTATTTTTTCCAAGACAGACTTGTTCGTTCTTCTGGCCGTCTATGGTACATTTAATATTCTTTGCATACACCACAATTTAAATGTATCAATTCCTCTTCACTCTTCCTTATTCATTCACCAGCTTTCACATGCATATAAAGGACTGAAAATATCATGGCTTGAGTCACCTTAGTACTCAAAGTGACATCTTTGCTTTTCAAGACTTTTGAGGTCCTTTGTAGCAGATTTGCCCAGCACAGTATGTTGTTTGATTTTTTGACTGCTGCTTCCATGGGTGTTGATTGAGGATCCAAGTAAAATGAAATCCTTGACATCAATCTCTTCTCCATTTATCACGATGTCACTTTTTGGTCCAGTTGTGAAGATTTTGGTTTTCTTTAGGTTGAGGTGTAATCTACACTGAAGGTTGTAGTCTTTGATCTTCATCAGTAAGTACTTCAAGTCCTCTTCACTTTCAGCAAGCAAGGTTTTGTCATGGCATATTGTAGGTTCTTAATGAGTTTTTCACAAATCCTGATGCCATGTTCTTCTTCATATAATCCAGCTCCTCAGATTATTTGCTCAGCATACAGATTGAATAAGTATGGTGAAAAGATACAACCCTGACACGCACTTTTTCTGCTTTTTAACCACACCGTATGCCCTTGTTCTAACAATGCCTTTTGTTCTATGTACAGGTTACTCATGAGCACACTTAAGTGTTCTGAAATTTCCATTCTTCCCAATGTTATCTATAATTTGTTATAATCTACACATTGAATGCCTCTGCATAGTCAATAAAACACAGGTAAAATCTTTCTGGTATTATCTGTTTTCAGCCAAGATCCATCTGACAACAACAATGACATCCCTCATTCCACATCCTCTTCTAAATCCAACCTGAACTTCTGTCAACTCCTTTTCGACGTACTACTGCAACTGTTTTTGAATTATCTTCAGCAAAATTTTACTTGTGTGCGATATTAATGATACCGCTCAATAATTTCCACATTCTGTTGGATCATCTTTCTTTGGAATGGGCACAAATATGGAACTCCTCCAGTTGGTTGGCCAGGTAGCTGTCTTCCAAATTTCTTGTTATAGATGAGTGAGCATCTCCAGCGCTGCATCTATTTGTTGAAACATTTAAAATGGTATTCTACCAATTCCTGGAGCTTTTTTTTGTCAATGCCTACAGTGCAGTGGGTGGTGGGTGGGTACAGTGCAGCTTGGACTTCTCTTCCTTCTTCCTTCAGTACCATCAGTTCTTGATTATGTGCTACCTCCTGAAGTGGTTGAACATAGAACAATTCTTTTTGGTACAGTGACTCTCTGTATTCCTTCCATCTTCTTTTGATGCTTCCTGCATTGTTCAATATTTTGTACATGTTATTATTAGGTGTCGTAGAGTGGGTTCCAACTCACAGAAACTGTATGTAAAACAGAACAAACACTGCCAGGTCCTATGCCATCCTCACAATTTTTGCTGTGTTTGAGCTTATCATTGCAGCCACTGTGTCAATCCATCTTGTTGAGGGTCTTCCTCTATTTCGCTGACCCTTTACCTTACCAAGCATGATGTCATTCTCCAGAGACTGCTTCCTTCTGATAATATGTCCAAATCATGTGAGATGAAGTCTCAACATCCTCGCTTCGAAGGAGCACTCTGGCTGTACTTCTTCCAAGACAGACTTGCTCATTCTTCTGGCAGTGCATGGTATATTCAGTGTTCTTCATTAACACCATAATACAAAGGCATCAATTCTTCTTCGGTCTTCTGTTTTCGTTGTGAAGCTTTTGCATGAACAAGAGGCCATTGAAAATACCATGGTTTGGGTCAGGCACACCTTAGTCCTCAAAGTGACATCTTTGCTTTTCAACATTTTAATGAAGTCTTTTGCAACAGATTTGTCCAATGCAATACATCATTTTGTTTCTTGACTGTTGCTTCCATGGGCATTGATTATGGATCCAAGTAAAATGAAATCCCTGACAACTTCTGTATTTTCTCCATTTATCATGTTGCTTATTGGTCCAGTTGTGAGGATTTTGATTTTCTTTGTGTTGAAGTTTTTGCCCATAAAAAAAAAAAAAAAAAAAAAATTTTTTTTTTTTTTTTTTGCCCATAGAATCCTTCAATATTGCAACTCAAGGCTTGAATTTTTTCTTCAATTCTTTCATCTTGAGAAACGCTGAGTATATTCTTCCATTTTGATTTTCTAACTCCAGGTATTTACACACTTCATTATAATACTTTACTTTGTCTTCTCGAGCTGCCCTTTGAAATCTTCTGTTCAGGTCTTTTACTTTATCATTTCTTCTGTTCCCTTTAGCTACCCGTAAGTTTTAAAGCAAGTTTCAGAATCTCTTCTGACATCCATTTTGGTCTTTTCTTTCTTTCCTCTTTTTGTTGACCTTTTGCTTTCTTCATGTATGATGTCCTTGATGTCATCCAGCTCATCTGGTTCAATGCATGAAATCTATTTTAGAGATGGTCTCCAAATTCAGGTAGGATATAGTCAAGGTTGTATTTGTATTCTTGTGGATTATTTTGATTTTCTGCAGCATCCCATTTTTGGATAAGTGTGTCTAGCTGATCTATTTATTCTTTCTTGGGCTCACAGCTCGATCACATTTCCTAGATTCCTTTGTAGTTAGTTGTGGCCATGTAACTAAAGTCTAGCTAATGGAATGTACATGGCAGAGGTTGGGGGGGCGACATAGTTTACTTCTGTGCCTGCCACATTTAAACCACCTTTTCATGATTTTCCATGCTTTTTCTCCTTCTGACTAGCTAAAGTTAAGATGATACCCTTCAAAGAAATGTATTGAAGATGAGGGAGCCTGTGTCCATCTGGACCCCTGAATGATTTCATGGAGCACAGAGTATTCTATGTGCCTCCTTCAGACAGGAATACCCATTTTAATACTTTGCAATAGCAATAAATAAACTTCAATTGTGTTAAGCCATTGAGAGTTTAAAGTGTATCTGTTATAGAATCTAACAATACCTTAAATGTTTCTAATGAGTGTAATTATTATTCTCATTTCTCAGTGCATCCCAAATCTCCTGTGTAAAACATGGGGTAAAATGTTCCTGTCACTCCTTGTGCAGTGGCATTATTACCATCTTCTTAACCCCAGAATATCTATTGCTGTAACCCTCTTTTCCCAGTTTTACTAAGTTTCTCTCTTTTACCATTTTCTAATTCACTATAATAGCATTTAAAAGCATACTCTATGAACAAGTTAATAGCTATGCTGATTAATAACATGAATAGATTTTTTTTTTTCCCCATTGCCTATCCCTGTCTTTCTCCAATGTGATTTTTTGATACTTTCTAGGCCTTCTCACTAAAGCAGAAAAAATGACTTGGGTCAGGCTGTGAGGCAGCTCCATTCTCACTTGGTGGTGCAGGATATTTTGAAACATATGAGACAATCTTGGCCTTTAAGAAATTTGCAGTTTGTTATGATAAAAATTTTGCACATTTTACCATCACGGACTATTATGAGATCAAATAGAGATAGTATTTCTTGATTGCTTACTATATGCTAGGCACTATGCTACACACATTACCTTTATAATCTTCGCAAAATCAAAACAACACAAAAACCCCCAACATTTTAGAGAAAGAGAAACTGAGGCTCAGGGAAGTTGAACATTAGGCCACAGTTACATAGCTGGTAAGTGGTAGAAGCAGGACATGAGCTCAGTAATTTGACCACAGAGAACATACGCTTAACTTTTGTGGTATACTGCTCTGCATACAAAGACAATTACAGCTATTAATTCAAGTAGTAAACTTATTTTGCAATTACTGAACTAAGCTTTTTATAGGCATTATTTCACTTAATTATGAAGATGAAAAACCACAGCCTTCAGTATGGATTACACCTCCACATAAAGAAAACAAAAATCCTCACAACTAGACCAATAAGCAACATCATGATAGATGGAGAAAAGATTGAGGTTGTCAAGGATTTCATTTTATTTGGATCCACAATCAACAGTCATGGAAGCAGCAGTCAAGAAATCAAACGACACATTGCATTGGGCAAATCTGCTGCAATAGACCTCTTTAAAGTACTGGAAAGCAAAGATGTCACCTTGAAGACTAAGGTGAGCCTGACCCAAGTCATGGTGTTTTTGATTTCCTCATATGCATGTGAAAGCTGGACGATGAATAAGGAAGGCCAAAGAAGAAATGACTCCTTTGAATTGTGGTGTTGAAGAATATTGAATACATCATGGATTGCCAAAAGAAAGAACAAGTCTGTTTTGGAGTAAGTACAACCAGAATGCTCTTTAGGAGCAAGGATGGCAAGACTAAACCAAAAAAAAAAAAAACTCAGTGCTGTTGAGTCGATTCCAACTCATAGTGACCCTATAGGACAGAGTAGAACTGCCCCACAGAGTTTCCGAGGAGGGCCTCATGGATTGAAACTGCCAACCCTTAGGTTAGCAGCTGTAGCACTTAACCACTACACCACCAGGGTGTCCATGGCGAGACTATGTCTCACATAATTTGGACATGTTATCAGGAGGGACAAGTCCCTGGAGAGGGACATCATGCTTAGTAAAGTAGAAGGTCAGCAAAAAAGAGGAAGACATTAATGAGATGTATTGGCACAGTGGCTGCAACAATGGGCTCAAGCATAACATTGATTGTGAGAATGGCACAGGACAGGGCAGTGTTCTGTTATACATAGGTTCGCAATGAGCAAGAACCAACTTGACAGCACCTAACAAAAACAACATTTCATTTAATTATCACAACAACTTTGTGGAGTAGACACCATTACTTATCACCATTCTAGAAAGAAAACTAAGTCACAGACAGATCTTGCATAAGGCGATACATAGTTGGTACATTTTGGCACCAACATTTGAAAAAAACGCCATCTGACTTAAAAAGTTTATTTCCCAATTTTTTGAAAAATTTAAAATCTATATCAAACTGTGAATAATAACCCAATAAACCAGCATATAGCCATCACCTAGATTTTTTTTTAATGTAGCGTTTTTTACATTTCTAGAGCCCATACAGTTAAAAAAAAAAAATTTACCACTCTAATTATATAGCTGAATTATTTGATCAGACTAAATGCTAGAAGAATTTATAAGAAATGGAATTAATAGATAAGGAAAGGCCTATGGAGACGTGTCTTGAAGTAGTTCTTGGTATTTTGTTATAAGTGGATAAAGGAAGGCATTTCAAAAGTTGAGAACAGTAAGAAAAGTGAAATGATCTTGTGGCCATACCTGGAGGAAATTTTTTGGTAGGGAAGAAGTATAAAACTAATTTGGGACCAGAATATGAATACCTGAACGTCAAGGAAAGGGTTCAGACTGATTACCATAGAAAAAGTGGAGCTTTTGGAAGTCTTTTCAGCAGGAGAAATAGCAACTAAGATACTCACATTTGTAAACACTTCTCATTGTCTTTTAAGAACTTCTATGGGATGCCACTGCTCTGAGGGAGCATACCATTCTTCTCATTCAGTTCCAAGAGGTCAGGATTTAGACAATGCTTTTGAAAATTGGTAGCCCGAGGAATTCTTGAAACGTCAATGTGTTGAGTGACCTGTGGAAAAAATTGACAAAATTGTACAGAAATCAAAATATATTTTGATGATTCCTTCATGTACTTTTAACACGATCTCTTTGCTTTCCTCAATGTCTTTACTTTCCTCAAGCTACAGCAAATAAGGGACAGCAGCTTCTCTTAGCTTGCTGTCATCCAAGCATCCCTACCAGAAGAGCTCTCAGAACTGCACATTATACTCCAGAATTTCCCTTTTCCTCCAGTCTTAACTCACTAGTACTCTATTTCTTAAGAAGCCCTGGCTGGCACAATAGTTAAGCACTCAGCTGCTAACGAACTGAAATGTGGGGGGTTCAAACACACTAGCCACTCAGAGGGAGAAATATGATCCTGTAGAGATTACAGCAAGGAAATCTGGTGGTGCAGTGATTAAAGCGCTCAGCTGCGAACCAAAAGGTCAGTGGTTCAAACCCACCAGATATGCTCCATGGGAGAAAGATGTGGTGGTCTGCTTCAGTAAAGATTTAGAGCCTAGGAAACCATATAGGGCAGTTCTACTCTGCCATATAAGGTCACTATGAGTTGAAAATCAACTCAACGGCACACAACAATAATCCTATTTCTTGCCTATCTGAAGAACTTAGGAGATAGATCATAAAAATGTAATTCATTACTCCTAAGTGCTATGCAGTGATGAGGGGCAATGGAAGATAATAAACATGCTGAATATATGGACCCTTCAAATCTTACTAAATAGGTAGCTAAAAATTTAACCCACACTTGTGTTCATTCTTGAACTTGGCCACTGGTTTTAATAAATGGAGAAGCGAAAGTATACTGAGCTGTGACACTGAATCACTGAAGGTTTGAGACTTGCTGCATTTTAGAGGCATGGATTCATGGTCACTGAACAGAGGAGCTGAGGAAGGAAGTCTCTTTTGCCATCTATGTCTGAGAGTCATGTTGCCTGCACTTCCCATGCTTGACAGGAAGAACTGAGATGAATACTGAAAAATACATATACTGGCCAAGTGTGTGATATGCCACTAACATTTGAAACATGATGCAAATACATGACATGCCTGTCATCCTAACCTTGTAAATTCCTCTAGTTCCCCGTATGGTGAGTTGTAAACAGTAATGTTTCCAAGTCAGTAGTATTTTCTGCTATTTCAAGGTCAGAGGGTAAGCACAAATGTTTATTTTTCAGCATTAGTCAGGTTGAGCCAATCTCATGCAAAGGTCTAAAGTGTAATGCTTTTCCTTTTACTAAACTTAGTCAAAACAAAGCCCAAGAGAGTTGCAATTCTTGTAGTTATATTGTGAAATGTAAATAATAATAATAAAACTCGTCCTGTTAAAAAATTAAACCATGGCTTAGTGGATAATCTTTTGCTCTCATGACTACAGTTTTTACCTATTACTTGAATGTTGGTTTCAGGTACCACCAGTTGCCAATTGCCTTTAAGAAATTTCCTACTCATGGTGACCTCATGTGATAGGGTTTTTGACGGTTACTTTTTCAGAAGTAGATCACAAGGACTTTGTTCTGAGGTGCCTCTGAGTGGGCTCAAACTTCCAATTTTTGTCTAACAGCTGAGCACATTAATCATTTGCATCACGCAGGGACTCCTTGGTATCATGCAGGAGCCTTTGATACTGAATGAAGAAGACAACAAATGAATGATCTACAACTATTTTACTGTTGATGGACTTCATTCCACTACTAGGCAATATTGAGGTGGAAGCAATGATATAAAAGTGTAATGGCCACTTTTGTCAGGTGCTGTCAAGTCCATTTCGACTTACAGAGACCCCAAGTGACAGAGTAGAGCTACCCCATAGGATTTCCTAGGCTATAATCTTTATATGAGCAGACTGCCAGGGCTTTTTCCCTGTGGAGCCACTGGCTGGATTTGAACTGCCAGCCTTTGGGTTGGTAGTCCAGAGCCTAACTGTTATGTCACCAAGGCTCCTTAATTATATTTTCCCCGTGTCACATTTTCTCAACTTTGTCTATGCTTTCTTTACTTAACTCCCACAAATGGTTCTTCCTAGGCAAGTAATTCAATGGAAACTTTGTCTTAGTACTAGATTTCAAAGAAAAACAAGATAGTCATAAGCATCAATGGACAAAATATCACTACCCTCATTTTGAGGTGTGAAATATGGTGTGTAGCCAGATAGGCAATTATGGAGAAGCATGGCTTTTTAATACTTGAATTTTTTTTTTTCTTATATTGTTGCAAGAGTGTCCAGTGTTATTCTAATGATGCCCTAATGGAAAGTTGGAATACTCTGATACATTCTTTGAAAGAAATATATCCAGGAACAAGACCAGCTTAAAAGAAAATGAGCTGTTATCATCTCTCCTTCCACCTTTTCCTACAACATTGAAACCTCACCTAAAAATCAAAACGAAACCCACTGCCATGGAGTTGATGGGAGCAAAGCAGGATGTCCTAGGTCCCCTGGGGTGTCTGTAGCTAAGGACAGCAGTACTCCACTAAGAGCAGACAAAAGGTGAGGGGCATCACTGGTCAGAGATCCACACTGAAGATGATGAGTGGCTTTCAAATGGACACAACAGAACGTGGATCTCAAAAAAGGAGTATCAGCTACTTTTCTCTGGGCAAGGCATCACTTTATTGGCTTCTCTTGATGAAAGTAAATAAAACAACTGAAGGCAAGAGAGGCTTGGTTCCTGTTGGTGTTCAAAGTCCTACTTTCAGGCAGATCTGAATCCCAAACATTTCCTAGGGTTCCAAGATGGCTATATGCAATAAGTTTATCTGTTTGAGAATTACGTCCCTAGGATAGATTTTTTTTTTTTTTAATGAGACCACATTATTTAAATTGAGGGAGTTGCATTTTGGGAATAGACAGGCTCCACAGCCTAAGTTGAATTTTTTTTTTTTTTTTTATCTTTTCCATTTGTTAGCAAGGAAAACTTATTTCTGACTCCTTAAGTTTCCATTGAGAGAAGTGGAACTTTCATTTCTCAGGGGGAATTATGGCAGGAAATGTACTATGGGTAGGAAGAGTGATTTCTCTGATGAACATGTAGGATAAAGACATCAACATACCTGGCTCAGCCCCATCTGTATTTTTTTTTCCCAAATCAGCCTGTCCATAGAACACAGACCTTACCTTGTTGTCCTATAGTTGCCCAGTGTTGCCTGTGATTGAATAGTTTAGTCCATCTAAGTTAGGGGTCACACCCAGTGCCCTCGAATCGAATGTTAGGGGTAGCAGTCAAGAAATCATACAACACATTATTACATTGGGCAAATCTGCTGCAAAAGACCTCTTTAAAGTGTTTTAAAGCAAAGGTATCACCCTGAAGACTAATGTGCCCCTGACCCAAGCCATGGTGTTTTCAATTGCCTCATATGCATGTGAAAGCTGGACAATGAATAAGGAAGATCAACGAAGAATTGACATCTTTGAATTACGGAGTTGGTGAAGAATATTGAATATACTGTGGACTTCCAGAAGAACAAATAAATATGTCTTGGAAGAAGTACAGCCAGAATGATCCTTAGAAGAGAGGATGGTGAGGCTTTGTCTTAAGTACTTTGGACATGTTATCAGGAGGAATGAGTCCCTGAAGAAGAACATCATGCTTGGTAAATTGTCAGTGAGAAAGAGGAAGACCCTCAATGAGATGGATTGACACAGTGACTGCAGCAATTGGCTAAAGCATAATAACGATTGTGAGGATGGTGTAGGACTGAGCAATGTTTTATTCTGTTGTACATAGGGTTGCCATGAGTCGGAACCAACTTGATGGCACCTAACAACAATGACATGTTAGGGATGGAGTTACAACAAGCCAGTTTGGCTATAAGCCTAAAGCCCAATTTTCCATTTTCTTTCTTATTCTTATTTTATTTCAAATGCAGACAGGCAGGGGGAATTGACATTTTATATTGCCCTCTCCAGTCCCAACGGTAATATTTTTAATTAGAATAGGTAATATATGACATGATAAAAAAGATGAAATAAATCAAAAAGTTATACAATAAAGGGTTAGTACTCTTCCTACTCCTGGTTCTAAATCCCTTCCCAGATCAAAAACTACTTCTAATCTTTATAGAAATATTCTATGTATAATCAAATACATGTGTGTGCATGTGCACACTTGTGTATGTGTGTTGTGATCACTCCATAAATATTGTTTCTTAAGCTTTCATGTTTCATTTAAGTATTTATCTTGGAAATCATTCAATATGATACACTTTGGGTTGATTTCATTTTTTATGGCAGTAAAACATTTTATTTTATGGCTACACCAATCATTCAATATGATACACTTTGGGTTGATTTCATTTTTTTATGGCAGTAAAACATTTTATTTTATGGCTACACCAATGTATTTAACCAGTGCCCTATTAATTAATGTATATGTTATTTCTATTGTTTTATTACTGAAACATGGCTTTAATAATATTCTTTATGTTAGTATATTTGTAGGACTACGTTTCTAGAAGCGGATGTGTTATATTAAAAGGCATGTGCATTTAAAATTCGATACATGTAACTATTGTCAAATTGCTCTCTCAAGAGATTGCACCTCCCAATAGTGTTTGAAAATGCTTGTTTCTCTATACCTTTGCCAACACTGCATAGTCTCAAGTAATTTGTTCTTTAAAATTTTGCTTTTTAAAAGTGGTTTCCTAAAAAGTACTTTCTCCATGCTGCTACAAATACCATCAGGGTAAAGTTTA
Organism: Elephas maximus indicus; assembly: GCF_024166365.1. Taxonomy (NCBI): domain Eukaryota; kingdom Metazoa; phylum Chordata; class Mammalia; order Proboscidea; family Elephantidae; genus Elephas; species Elephas maximus. Next base: position 38,214,091 of record NC_064828.1, on the reverse strand, counting down.
TTTATTTTTGGCATGAAAATCGTAGGGTCACTTCAATGTATCAGCTCCCTTCAACACTTCATGCAAGAAGTTTAGAGAAAAAAAAATATATAAATTCTATGTTCTTGTTATACTTAAATAATAAAACTCAAACACACATTATCTTCTTTTAAAAAAGGATGCACTTGGATACAAAACATTATTCTAATTTCTAGTTTGAGCAGATACATTTGCAAAAAGCAGAACTATAGCATGTATGTAATTTCATATAAGTGGTCATATTTTATGAGGAGAAAATGTCAATGAGCCGTAGTGAAAGGTCACTTATTTTAATGAACCGGTTTCTGACTCATAGCTTTACCTTTATTTTGCTTTTTTGGTAGGTTGTATTTGATTAAAAAAAAAAAAAAATCCATTGCCATTAAGTTGCTTCCAACTCATAGCATCCCTATAGGACAGTGTAGAACTGCCCCACAGGGTTTGCAAGGAGCGGCTGGTGGATGTGAACTGCAGACCTTTTGGTTAGCAGTTGAGCTCATAATAATCGCTGTGCCACCAGTTGTAGTGTTATGATTCCTTAGCCAATGTGCTCCTTTTCCCAGGATTAAAAACAGGTGAGAAGATGGCGGACTAGGCAGACGTTACCTCGGATCCCTCTTACAACAAAGACACGGAAAAACAAGTGGATCGATCACATACATAACAATCTATGAACCCTGAACAACAAACACAGATTTAGAGACGGAGAACGAACTAATACGGGGAAGCAGTGATAGTTTCCAGAGCCTGGAGCCAGCGTACCAGTCAGGTACGGCACAAGCACAGAGACCTGCTCCACCCCCCTGAACTAACCCCGGGAGGGGGACCAGCCGGTTCCACGGGCGGCGTGGGACGCAGCCGGTAGCAGAAGTCCCCGGGAGGCAGTGACTGATCTTGGAGCAGAAAGAGCAGCATCCGAGCCGGGGAACCGTCCCGCAGGGATTTGGACTGCACGCAGGTACGCCATAAACATGGACAGTTGCTCCACCCCCTGAACTAACCCCGGGAAGGGGACCAGCCGGGTCGCGCTGGCGGCGTGGGACGCAGCCGGTAGGAGAAGTCCCCGGGAGGCAGCGACTGGTATTGGAGCGGGGAGAAGAGCGTTCCAGCCGGGACACTCGGTCGCGGCACAAGCACGGGGAGCTACTCCACCCATCTGAACTAACCCCGGGAGGGGGCCCACCTGGTTCACGGGGGTGGCACGGCCACGCGGCTGGAGGGACGAGAAGTCCCCGGGAGGCAGCGACTGATTTTGGAGTCGAGAGTGCACCGTCCCAGTAGGGGAGCCTTGACGCTGGGCGTGGGGCTGGAAGCGGAGGATCTGACCGTGACTCCAGCGGGCCAGACCCCCTGGGGGCAATCTCCACACAGCCAGCACACATAGGCGACGCGCCTGCGGGAATCTCAGATATAACAGTCATTCCAAGCAAGACAAGCAACTCTGGCTATATTCTGAGGTGCTACTCTCCTATCTCTCTGTTCCCTCCCCCACCCTCCCCAGGCGGCTTCATTAACATCTGAATAGCCTGAGCCAGAGGGAGAACTCTGATAGGGATCTGACTGCAGTTTTTTTTTAGCGGATTTTCTGGAAAAACTAGTTTCCCAGTGATGGCTCGGAGACAACAATCCATATCAAACCACTTAAAGAAGCAGACCGTGACAGCTTCTCCAACCCCCCAAACAAAAGAATCAAAATCTTTCCCAAATGAAGATACAATTTTGGAATTATCAGATACAGAATATAAAAAACTAATTTACAGAATGCTTAATGATATCACAGATGAAATTAGGATATCTGCAGAAAAAGCCAAGGAACACACTGATAAAACTGTTGAAGAACTCAAAAAGATTATTCAAGAACATACTGGAAAAATTAATAAGTTGCAAGAATCCATAGAGAGACAACATGTAGAAATCCAAAAGATTAACAATAAAATAACAGAATTAGACAACACACTAGGAAGTCAGAGGAGCAGACTCGAGCAATTAGAATGCAGACTGGGACATCTGGAGGACCAGGGAATCAATACCAACATAGCTGAAAAAAAATCAGATAAAAGAATTAAAAAAAATGAAGAAACCCTAAGAATTATGTGGGACTCTATCAAGAAGGATAACCTGCGTGTGATTGGAGTCCCAGAACAGGGAGGGGGGACAGAAAACACAGAGAAAATAGTTGAAGAACTTCTGACAGAAAACTTCCCTGACATCATGAAAGATGAAAGGATATCTATCCAAGATGCTCATCGAACCCCATTTAAGATTGATCCAAAAAGAAAAACACCAAGACATATTATCATCAAACTCACCAAAACCAAAGATAAACAGAAAATTTTAAAAGCAGCCAGGGAGAAAAGAAAGGTTTCCTTCAAGGGAAAATCAATAAGAATATGTTCTGACTACTCAGCAGAAACCATGCAGGCAAGAAGGGAATGGGACGACATATACAGAACACTGATGGAGAAAAACTGCCAACCAAGGATCATATATCCAGCAAAACTCTCTCTGAAATATGAAGGCGAAATTAAGATATTTACAGACAAACACAAGTTTAGAGAATTTGCAAAAACCAAACCAAAGCTACAAGAAATACTAAAGGATATTGTTTGGTCACACAACCAATAATATCAGATATCAGCACAACACAAGGTCACAAAACAGAACGTCCTGATATCAACTCAAATAGGGAAATCACAAAAACAAACAAATTAAGATTAATTAAAAAAAAAAATACACATAACAGGGAATCATGGAAGTCAATAGGTAAAAGATCACAATAATCAAAAAGAGGGACTAAATACAGGAGGCATTGAACTGCCATATGGAGAGTGATACAAGGCGATATAGAACAATACAAGTTAGGTTTTTACTTAGAAAAATAGGGGTATATAATGAGGTAACCACAAAAAGGTATAACAACTCTATAACTCAAGACAAAAACCAAGAAAAACGTAACGACTCAACTAACATAAAGTCAAGCACTATGAAAATGAGGATCTCACAATTTACTAAGAAAAACGCCTCAGCACAAAAAAGTATGTGGAAAAATGAAATTGTCAACAACACACATAAAAAGGCATCAAAATGACAGCACTAAAAACTTATTTATCTATAATTACGCTGAATGTAAATGGACTAAATGCACCAATAAAGAGACAGAGAGTCACAGACTGGATAAAGAAACACAATCCATCTATATGCTGCCTACAAGAGACACACCTTAGACTTAGAGACACAAACAAACTAAAACTCAAAGGATGGAAAAAAGTATATCAAGCAAACAATAAGCAAAAAAGAAGAGGAGTAGCAATATTAATTTCTGACAAAATAGACTTTAGACTTAAATCCACCACAAAGGATAAAGAAGGACACTATATAATGATAAAAGGGACAATTGATCAGGAAGACATAACCATAGTAAATATTTACGCACCCAATGACAGGGCTGCAAGATACATAAATCAAATTTTAACAGAACTGAAAAGCGAGATAGATACCTCCACAATTATAGTAGGAGACTTCAACACACCACTTTCGGAGAAGGACAGGACATCCAGTAAGAAGCTCAACAGAGACACGGAAGATCTAATTACAACAATCAACCAACTTGACCTCATTGACTTATACAGAACTCTCCACCCAACTGCTACAAAGTATACTTTTTTTCTAGCGCACAAGGAACATTCTCTAGAATAGACCACATATTAGGTCATAAAACAAACCTTTGCAGAGTCCAAAACATCGAAATATTACAAAGCATCTTCTCAGACCACAAGGCAATAAAACTAGAGATCAATAACAGAAAAACGAGGGAAAAGAAATCAAATACTTGGAAACTGAACAATACCCTCCTGAAAAAAGACTGGGTTATCGAAGACATCAAGGAGGGAATAAGGAAATTCATAGAAAGCAACGAGAATGAAAATACTTCCTATCAAAACCTCTGGGACACAGCAAAAGCAGTGCTCAGAGGCCAATTTATATCAATAAATGCACACATACAAAAAGAAGAAAGAGCCAAAAGCAGAGAACTGTCCCTACAACTTGAACAAATAGAAAGTGAGCAACAAAAGAATCCATCAGGCACCAGAAGAAAACAAATAATAAAAATTAGAGCTGAACTAAATGAATTAGAGAACAGAAAAACAATCGAAAGAATTAACAAAGCCAAAAGCTGGTTCTTTGAAAAAATTAACAAAATTGATAAACCATTGGCTAGACTGACTAAAGAAAAACAGGAAAGGAAACAAATAACCCGAATAAGAAATGAGAAGGACCACATCACAACAGAACCAAATGAAATTAAAAGAATCATTTCAGATTATTATGAAAAATTGTACTCTAACAAATTTGAAAACCTCGAAGAAATGGATGAATTCCTGGAAAAACACTACCTACCTAAACTAACACATTCAGAAGTAGAACAACTAAATAGACCCATAACAAAAAAAGAGATTGAAACGGTAATCAAAAAACTCCCAACAAAAAAAAGTCCTGGCCCGCATGGTTTCACTGCAGAGTTCTACCAAATTTTCAGAGAAGAGTTAACACCACTACTACTAAAGGTAATCCAAAGCATAGAAAAAGACGGAATACTACCCAACTCATTCTATGAAGCCACCATCTCCCTGATACCAAAACCAGGTAAAGACATTACAAAAAAAGAAAATTATAGACCTATATCCCTCATGAACATTGATGCAAAAATCCTCAACAAAATTCTAGCCAATAGAATCCAACGACATATTAAAAAAATAATTCACCCAGATCAAGTGGGATTTATACCAGGTATGCAAGGCTGGTTTAATATCAGAAAAACCATTAATGTAATCCATCACATAAATAAAACAAAAGACAAAAACCACATGATCTTATCAATTGATGCAGAAAAGGCATTTGACAAAGTCCAACACCCATTCATGATAAAAACTCTTACCAAAATAGGAATTGAAGGAAAATTCCTCAACATAATAAAGGGCATCTATGCAAAGCCAACAGCCAATATCACTCTAAATGGAGAGAACCTGAAAGCATTTCCCTTGAGAACGGGAACCAGACAAGGATGCCCTTTATCACCGCTCTTATTCAACATCGTGTTGGAAGTCTTAGCCAGGGCAATCAGGCTAGACAAAGAAATAAAAGGTATCCGGATTGGCAAGGAAGAAGTAAAGTTATCACTATTTGCAGATGACATGATTGTATACACAGAAAACCCTAAGGAATCCTCCAGAAAACTACTGAAACTAATAGAAGAGTTTGGCAGAGTCTCAGGTTATAAAATAAACATACAAAAATCACTTGGATTCCTCTACATCAACAAAAAGAACACCGAAGAGGAAATAACCAAATCAATACCATTCACAGTAGCCCCCAAGAAGATAAGATACTTAGGAATAAATCTTACCAAGGATGTAAAAGACCTATACAAAGAAAACTACAAAGCTCTACTACAAGAAATTCAAAAGGACATACTTAAGTGGAAATACATACCCTGCTCATGGATAGGAAGACTTAACATAGTAAAAATGTCTATTCTACCAAAAGCCATCTATACATTTAACGCACTTCAGATCCAAATTCCAATGTCATATTTTAAGGGGATAGAGAAACAAATCACCAATTTCATATGGAAGGGAAAGAAGCCCCGGATAAGCAAAGCACTACTGAAAAAGAAGAAGAAAGTGGGAGGCCTCACCTTACCTGACTTCAGAACCTATTATACAGCCACAGTAGTCAAAACAGCCTGGTATTGGTACAACAACAGACACATAGACCAATGGAACAGAATTGAGAACCCAGACATAGATCCATCCACGTATGAGCAGCTGATATTTGACAAAGGACCAGTGTCAATTAACTGGGGAAAAGATAGTCTTTTTAACAAATGGTGCTGGCATAACTGGATATGCATTTGCAAAAAAATGAAACAGGACCCATACCTCACACCATGCACAAAAACTAACTCCAAGTGGATCAAAGACCTAAACATAAAGACTAAAACAATAAAGATCATGGAAGAAAAAATTGGGACAACCCTAGGAGCCCTAATACAAGGTATAAACAGAATACAAAACAGTACCAAAAATGATGTAGAGAAACCCGATAACTGGGAGCTCCTAAAAATCAAACACCTATGCTCATCTAAAGACTTCACCAAAAGAGTAAAAAGACCACCTACAGATTGGGAAAGAATTTTCAGCTATGACATCTCCGACCAGCGCCTGATCTCTAAAATCTACATGATTCTGTCAAAACTCAACCACAAAAAGACAAACAACCCAATCAAGAAGTGGGCAAAGGATATGAACACACATTTCTCTAAAGAAGATATTCAGGCAGCCAACAGATACATGAGAAAATGCTCTCGATCATTAGCCATTAGAGAAATGCAAATTAAAACTACGATGAGATTCCATCTCACACCAGCAAGGCTGGCATTAATCCAAAAAACACAAAAGAATAAATGTTGGAGAGGCTGCGGAGAGATTGGAACTCTCATACACTGCTGGTGGGAATGTAAAATGGTACAACCACTTTGGAAATCTATCTGGCGTTATCTTAAACAGTTAGAAATAGAACTACCATACAACCCAGAAATCCCACTCCTAGGAATATACCCTAGAGATACAAGAGCCTTCATACAAACAGATATATGCACACCCATGTTTATTGCAGCTCTGTTTACAATAGCAAAAAGTTGGAAGCAACCAAGGTGTCCATCAACGGATGAATGGGTAAATAAATTGTGGTATATTCACACAATGGAACACTACGCATCGATAAAGAACAGTGACGAATCTCTGAAACATTTCATAACATGGAGGAACCTGGAAGGTATTATGCTGAGCGAAATTAGTCAGAGGCAAAAGGACAAATATTGTATAATACCACTATTATAAGATCTTGAGAAATAGTAAACCTGAGAAGAACACATACTTTTGTGGTTACGAGGGGGGGAGGGAGGGAGGGTGGGAGAGGGTTTTTTTATTGATTAATCAGTAGATAAGAACTGCTTTAGATGAAGGGAAAGACAACACTCAATACATGGAAGGTCAGCTCAATTGGACTGGACCAAAAGCAAAGAAGTTTCCGGGATAAAATGAATGCTTCAAAGCTCAGCGGAGCAAGCGCGGGGGTCTGGGGAACATGGTTTGCGGGGACTTCTAAGTCAATTGGCAAAATAATTCTATTATGAAATCATTCTGCATCCCACTTTGAAATGTGGCGTCTGGGGTCTTAAATGCTAACAAGCAGCCATCTAAGATGCAGCAATTGGTCTCAACCCACCTGGAGCAAAGGAAAATGAAGAACACCAAGCCCACATGACAACTAAGAGCCCAAGAGACAGAAAGGGCCACATGACCCAGAGACCTACATCATCCTGAGACCAGAAGAACTAGTTGGTGCCCGGCCACAATCGATGACTGCCCTGACAGGGAGCTCAGCAGAGGACCCCTGAGGGAGCAGGAGATCAGTGGGATGCAGACCCCAAATTCTCATAAGAAGACCAAACTTAATGGTCTGACTGAGACTGGAGGAATCCCGGCGGCCATGCTCCCCAGACCTTCAGTTGACACAGGACAGGAACCATCCCCGAAGACAACTCATCAGAAATGAAAGGGACTGGTCAGCGTGTGGGAGAGAGACGCTGATGAAGAGTGAGCTAATTATATCAGGTGGACACTTGAGATTGTGTTGGCAACTCTTGTCTGGAGGGGGGATGGGAGGATAGAGAGAGAGGGAAGCCGGCAAAATTGTCAAGAAAGGAGAGACTGAAAGGGCTGACTCAAGACGGGGAGAGTAAGTGGGAGTAGGGAGTGAGATGTATGTAAACTTATATGTGACAGACTGATTGGAGTTGTAAACGTTCACTTGAAGCTTAATAAAAGTTATTATAAAAAAAAAAAACTAGATGGTGAAGAATTCCATGCTGAAGGCCATCAAGGGTGTTTAAGTTGAGGTATTCCATGGTCAGATTTGGGTCTTATAAAATAAAGTAGTAACTGGAATAAGAGAGAGAGCAGAAAAGGCAGTAACTAAAAGCAAAAAAGCCAGTTAAATCACTCAGGTACGATATGATGAGACAGTTCACAACTGGGAAGAGGGAAGTATTCTGAGATATTTCTGATTTCTTTTAATGCAACTTGATGACTGCTCTGATATGGCAGCTGAGGAAGAAGATGAGCGAGATAATGATGACCACACCTTTCCTAGGCTTCATGAGAGGACTGAACGTAGGCTGATGACACGAGATAAAGAAAGTAGAGAAAAAAAGAGCTGGCTAGAGGTTCAAGAGGGGAATAAAATAACTCAGCTTGAGAAATTATGAGTTTGGAATGTCCTTGTAACTATTAAATTGTTAATCAAAAAAAAAAAAAACAGGTGAGTTCTTACAAACTCTCATATTGTGTGTGTGTGTGTGTGTGTGTGTAAAAGAAAGCGAAATGGAGAGAGGAGAGAGAAAGAAAGAGATGCTTAGGTCTCTCCATTTTGTTAGGTTTTCTCATGCTAGCATTCTGTAGAGGTAGGAAGATTTCTTAAAGAAAAGGAAATAAATTCTGTGTTCCAGAATTAGATTTGATACTATATTTTCTAATGTGACTGTATTTTATCTTTTATATTTAACAAGATGAGATATTTCCATATTTTTGACTCTGTTGGTGATAGAACATGGATCACACATAAGCAATAGTCAACTTGATTCTCCCTAAACGAAGTTTATAATAGGCCTCCTCGACTGCTAACCAAAAGATTTGTACTTGGAAACCACCATGGGCTCCTCAGGAGAAAGATGTGGCAGTCTACTTCCGTAAAGATTTGCAGCCTTGGGAGCCCTGTGTGGTCACTATGACTTGGAATCTACTTGACAGCAGTGGGTTTGGTTTTAGGTTTACCCATTCTCCAATCCCTAACTCCAAGTACCCCTCCAGGTTTTCAGGTTCTATGAGACTTATGCTTTGGTGATTTTCAAAAAGACTATCTTGCTGTCTTTAAGCTTACTAAAACAACCGGCAGTTCACATTTACCCAGTAGGGATGACTACGGAGTTGTGTATTGCCCCTGTGATTTCTACAGGCTAGGTATTAAGTAAATTTATATTAGTTGAGAGCCTTCTGCATGCTAGGTCTATGTGCTATTTTATTTAATTCTCACAATAATCCTATGAAGCAAGCCTTTGTATTCTAGTTTGGTAAGTTAAGAAACTAAACCATTGCATTCACGGACAATGGTCAAGATTACATGGCTCTGCTCATCAATGCTGAGCCTTGAGACTTGCTGACTTAAAGCTTCAATTTTGTACCACAGTGTCTTGACTAAATGTGCTGGTATCTGTGTGTCTCATTAGAGAATATACACAAAACATCTGTAAACAATTAAATATTAGAGAACCATATATTAAATGTTCAGTGATTGTTCTCATATGTGATTTGCATGATTTTAGCTTTCCCTAACATAGAGAAATGGATGTGAACAATTAAATTAATTTGAAATGTACCAGACCTATGAAGAGATACTGTAAATTATATGTACAGTATAATTAGTTTAAGAAGTGAAAGATTTCAGTAACAGTTGAAGCCCTAGCCCCAATACCCATCTACTTCTGACCAGTGTATTCCTTCCCACCTTCGTTTCTTCACTCTCCTGCAGAGGCGGCCACTATCCTGATTTTGAGGTTAATAATTCTTATTTATTTCTCTAATCCTCAAATAACATACAGTAACATTTTGGTTTTTAAAATCTCTGCACACATTCTACCACACACCTTTCAGTCGTATGTAACTTGTTTTTTTTTTTTTTTTATTTAACTTTCTGCTTTTTTTTAGATCCATACATATTGGCCAGTATACTTCTTGTTCTTTAAGTGAAAACATCTGAAATGTTCTTTTGAAAAGTTGCTGATAAAAATAATAACTAGATTCTATAAGCTAAGTACTGAACCAAGCAATTCACGTATTAATTTATTTAAGCTTCCTAATGCTAGGAGAGGTGTATTATTATTCTTATGTTATAGATGAAACTCAGAGAGTTGTAAATTACTTACACAAGGGAAGAGCTAGTCGACAGTAGAGCTGGAATTCCAACACAAGTGTGAATAACTCTAATTCTGAGCTTTTTCTGTTATACTTCACTGCCTACCTTTAGTGAACTCCAACTTTCATTTCATTCCATTTTCCTCAGGATTAAGGCTTCAAACTCCTGACCCAGGGCAAAGCATAGCACAAGATGCAGTGACCCCCATATGTGAAGATGTTGCCTTAGTAATGCAGCCTCCCAGGTTACCATGTCCGCACAGCCTCTTATTTACAAAGGCAATTACCCTCTGCTGTTACTGTGCTGTGTAGTAACGTTTGACATCACCTAAGACACCTGTTCCTGAAACATTCTACCCATAGAAAGAAATAGCTACTCCATGAATCTTTTTCCCAACTAAAACCTAGGCAAATTTGCCACCATGTGCCATGATTACAGAGGTGCCATAGAAAAATATAATAAACATATAATAGGCCTCCACAAAGCAACCAATGGCCTAACGGTTAAGCAAAATTGCTATGTCTTACAATTATTACAAGATGAATGTTAGAGGAGACTCTGAAACTTGCTCTTGAGCATTGAGCAGCTAAAGCAAAAGGAAGAATTGAGGAAGTAAAAGAACTGAACGGAAGATCTCAAAAGGCGTCTCGAGAAGACAAAGCAAAGTATTATAACGACATGTGCAAAGAGCTGGAGATGGAAAACCAAAAGGGAAGAACACGCTCGGCGTTTCTCAAGCTGAAAGAACTGAAGGAAAAATTCAAGCCTCGAGTTGCAATAGTGAAGGATTCCATGGGGAAAATATTAAACGACACAGGAAGCATCAAAAGAAGATGGAAAGAATATACAGAGTCATTATACAAAAAACAATTAGTTGATGTTCAACAATTTCAAGAGGTGGCATATGATCAGGAACTGATGCTACTGAAGGAAGAAGTCCAAGCTGCTCTGAAAGCATTGGTGAAAAACAAAGCTCCAGGAACTGATGGAATATCAATTGAGATGTTTCAACAAACAGGTGCATAGCTGGAGGTGCTCACTCATCTATGCCAAGAAATATGGAAGACAGCTTCCTGGCCAACTGACTGGAAGAGATCCATATTTATGCCTATTCCCAAGGAAGGTGATCCAACCGAATGTGGAAATTATAGAGCAATATCATTAATATCACACGCAAGCAAAATTTTGCTGAAGATCATTCAAGAACGACTGCAGCAGTATATTGACAGGGAACTGCCAGAAATTCAGGCTGGTTTCGGAAGAGGACGTGGAACCAGGGATATCATTGCTGATGTCAGAGGGATCCTGGCTGAAAGCAGAGAATACCAGAAGGATGTGTACGTGTGTTTTATTGACTATGCAAAGGCATTCGACTGTGTGGATAACAACAAACTGTGGATAACATTGCGAAGAACGGGAATTCCAGAACACTAAATTGTGCTCATGAGGAACTTTTACATAGATCAAGAGGTGGTTGTTCAGAGAGAACAAGGGGATACTGATTGGCTTAAAGTCAGGAAAGGTGTGTGTCAGGGTTGTATTCTTTCACCATACGTATTCAATCTGTATTCTGAGCAAATAATCAGAGAAGCTGGACTATATGAAGAAGAACGGGGCATCAAGATTGGAGGAAGACTCATTAACAACCTGCATTATGCAGACAACATAACCTTGCTTGCTAAAAGTGAAGAGGACTTGAAGCACTTACTAATGAAGATCAAAGACCACAGCCTTCGGTATGGATTGCACGTCAACATAAAGAAAACAAAAATCCTCACAACTGGACCAATGAGCAACATCATGATAAATGGAGAAAAGATTGAAGTTGTCAAGGATTCCATTTTACTTGGATCCACAATCAACAGCCATGGAAGCAGGAGTCAAGAAATCAAAAGATGGATCGCATTGGGCAAATCTGCTGCAAAGGACCTCTTCAAAGTGTTGAAGAGCAAATATGTCGCCCTGAAGACTAAGGTGCGCCTGTCCCAAGCCATGGTATTTTCAATTGCGTCATATGCATGTAAGAGCTGGACAATTAATAAGGAGACCGAAGAAGAGTTGATGCCTTTGAATTGTGGTGTTGGCAAAGAATATTGAATATACATGGAGTGCCAAAAGAACAAACAAATTTGTCTTGAAAGAAGTGCAGCCAGAATGCTCCTTAGAGGCAAGGATGGCGAGACTGCATCTTACATACTTTGGACATTTTGTCAGGAGGGATCAGTCCCTGGAGAAGGACATCATACTTGGCAGAGTACAGGGTCAGCAGAAAAGAGGAAGACCCTCAACGAGGTGGATTGACACAGTGGCTGCAACAATGAGCTCAAGCATAACAACAATTTTAAGGATGGCTCAGGACTGGGCAGTGTTTCGTCCTGTTGTGCATAGGGTCGCTATGAGTAGGAACCAACTCGACGGCACCTAACAACAACAACACAATTATTACTATTACAAACCACGCATTAAAGAGAAGACTCTGCCTCCCTCTCGACTTTTTCATTAGCCCAGTACCCTCACATTGCTACCCAATTATAAACAAGCCCCATCCAAATTTACATTACTCTCCAAATTACATACACAGACTGATTACTGTTTCTTAAAAGAGCAAAATTTACGTGAGTACTAAACACTCCTTTCCTTTCAGTGTGTGTGGTTTCATAGTCAGACCCTTCTGGATACATGTGGTAACAGCCTTTTAACTTGGTTTTCAGAAACAGACTTTACACTTGGAAGGTGTTTCTTCTAAAGCAGAGTCCAAGAACAACAGAACCTAAGGAGATGTGTTTTACTTTCTTCTTCCATTTCCTCCCTTTTCTCTTCCCTCATCACTGTTCTCCCCACTTATCCTTAGTGTCTCTCTGAAGTCCTCCCAGTTTCTTTAGGTTGGCCCCTCTCTGTTTCTAATTCTCTTTTTTACTTATCTCCTCAGTATTTTTTTTTCTACCCGCACTGTTCTGGCACTTGAGTCAGTTGATTCTCAGTATGTTGCTATCCTGTCTCCCTGATGGTTCTTTATCCCTTGTGACTTCTCAGGGTCTCCTGTAGGGGGCTATCCTCCTGAAGAGGTAGTAGGCAACTGATGAGTGAGGACTCAACTGTATCCTCAAAGGAAACAAGGTTATTTTCTTGCTTTAGTGCTTCAGACCATGTTTTATTTTCCCAAAACACTGGCTTTTCTCAAATTATATATGAGATTATATTTAAGAATTACCCCGCCATGCTGTTACTTGAAATAGCTAACCCAAAACCCGCGGCCATCGAGATGATTCTGACTCTTGGTGACCCTATAGGGCAGAGCAGAACTGCCCCACAGAGTTTCCAAGGAGCACCTGGCAGATTCAAACTGCTGACCTTTTGGTTAGCAGCCATAGCACTTAACCACTGCACCACCAGGGTTTCCTGAAATAGCTAAACATTTATTTTTCTGTTGGACTTCTTTACAGATGAAGAATTCTGGAGATTAGAAACAGAGAATACCAAAAGAACTTAATCAGTTCTTCCTAAAGATAGGGTCAATATTGCATTTGGGATGATGGGCTCTGCCCTTTTCTCTTGAATCCCATCTAGCCCTGAGGAGGCCTGTGGATTTCGTCTTAACCCAAAGCCCCTTTCAAAAGCTTATATTGACCTCTTAGGTACTACCACATGCTTAAAAACAAGGTTTCTCCAACATACAATAATTCCTAATTTGACATCTGAAGTTCTTGTTTATTTGGTATGATTATCAGTTCTAACCTAAAAGGTCTTAATCATTTTTACCCTCAAATTAGAAGGCAGCATCTTTATTTCTTAAAATAACATTAATTTTTCAAAATGGTAAATAACATCACAAGGATTTACTTTAAAATACTCAATGACTTCAATTATGCTCAGCATATAATCCAAATTCTCGGTCACGGTTTATGAGGTTCTGCTTGATGTAGCCCCTGCCTGCCTATCCCATATCATCTAGAAGCGTTCTCCTCTCTCAACATGCTCCAACCACACTGTCTTTCTAAAAGTCTCAGGCTACCAAGCTCATTACTTCCTTAAGGCCTTTGCTGTTCTGACTTGCTTTTCTCTCTCTACATAAAGGCTCTTTCTCCATAAAAAGACTTCTTGTTGATCAGATCTCAGTGTCTACTTTTCAGGTCTTTCTTGGCATATATCACACTCCCAATAATTTTTTTTTTAATTAATTGATCAGAATTTGCCAATACCTTTAATATGTAAATAGCATACATTATACATTGTGTTTCTGTTGACTTTGATGATGTCATCTGATGTACATTTATAAAAACCGGTTCCAAGGTATCTGGTAGGAGACAGGAGAAAGGCCACTGGGACAGTCTGCAGCATTTTGTGTATTTTTCACTGTCTCCATCACATCTGGAAACCCTGATAGTGTAGTGGTTAAGAGCTACAGCTGCTAACCAAAAGGTTGGCAGTTTGAATCCACTAAGCACTCCTTGGGAGCCCTATGGGGGCAATTCTACTTTGTCCTGTAGGGTCGCTATGAGTTGGAATCAATTCCACAGCAGTGGTCCATCACAACCTTCACTTCCTCTGTTGTTCCTTCATCTGGGAGTCTTTGGCCTCATGCACAATATGAAAGTTTGATATGTCTTTAAAGAAGCATAAAGTGGCAGAATCTTCCTTTCAAATACAACTAGCATCTCATCCATAATGGCTAGATCAGGAAGGGGAAGTGATGCTTTTTAAAATGCAAGGATATCAAGTATTTCTTTCTGTTTATGTATTATTTTTAGTCATATAGTGTCTATGCTACCCATCAATAAGTAGAAGACAGATATTCATGGGGCAGAAAGAGTAGTATCATGAGATCATCTTACCTTGCTTTCTATTGCTCTGTTTAACATTATAAGTCAACATTTTTTTAACTTACACCTTTTTAATTCAGGGAAAAAAATCAGATTTTTTTATATGCAAAACATATTTTCAGCTACTCACAGTGCACCATGCTTGGATGGTAGAAACAAGACAAAAAGCAATATTTTCTAAACATTTTGGCATGGTATATCTACCCTTTTCTCTTTGTGCATAAACCTGAGAAGTAGTACCTCCACAAGTCCTTGCCTTTTTGTCCCCCAGTCATAGATATGAGAATGAAGGTGATCAAGGTGGTCACAAACTTAGCATAGCATTTTAGGTGCATTATCACTGACAAAATGAAACCCTTCTTCCCTCATTGTCAAGGGATAATACTCCTGATCCAGCCCAAAATTGGCCTTTTTCTTTCCTGTTTTCTTTTTATTGTCAACAGCTATTTTTGTAAGGTTTTCATTACTTCTTAATTGTTCAAACTTCCTATCTTCATTTTTCTTGTTAAGGACCGATTTTACAAATGAGTTCATTATCTCTACCATTTTAGACTCATCATTAATTTCATGCTTCTCATTTATTAGTGGACCTTATTTTCACTCTGGTATTTCTTTTCTCACAGAGGCATTTGGAAAATGCCCTTGTTTTCTCAGAGTTTTAATATGTTCTGCTTATGCTACTAGTATCTCTCGTATGTTTAATTGATGCATATCTTCCTTTTTATTCCAAATATCAAGTTTTTCTTCATTGACTTTAATATAAGGTGTTAAAAGACATTTATGTTTACACTTCATGTTTGCACGTCTGATTCTTCAAACACATTTTCAATCTGCTTTAGTCTACTTAAAATATCAATAGAAACAGCACTGGCAGAAAGAGAATTGAGACAATTCCACATCTTATAAATTCATTACTTTATCCAATACATTTCTTAACCCTTAATGAGGAGATTCATGACAGTATTCTCGTGTAAGCTAATAGAGGATATTATTCATCAATGTCCTTGGTCAGAATATATAGCAAAGCCAAGGAGTAGAATTTCAGTTAATCAAATTGTGGGTATTTGAGGAAATAATGTGTAGGGTAGAGGTAAATATCATAGACCAAGACATGGAAGACCTTGTTCTAGAACATGGACATTTCTGAGTAATTTTAAGTAAGTGTTCTGCTCTTTTCCTCTGTAAGAAGTCAGAGTCTCTTTATCTCTATTTTGACTCTCACCCCTGTGCATTTTTTAGAAATATGGAAGTGGGGCTGGAAAGGTGAGAGGCATGTATTTGCATGTGGGGCACTTTGGCATTATCTAGGCAACAAAAAATATTGTAATCCATGATCCCTTTTGTGATATAACAGGACATTGGGTTAGGAAACAGGTGGCTTGGGGTTGTTTTCCACGTTTCCTATTATTTGACTTCTGGGCAAATGAGCTTTTTCGTTTGAAAAATGTAAGCGCTGAAATGGAAGATCATTAAGATTTCTTCTATCTAAGTGATCCGTGTGATTCTTCAAATTCTGAATCCATTAAATCCTTCACTAGGAGGTTTATTTATGTCTTTTAATCATTTTTTGTTGTTAGTTGCTGTTGAGGTGATTCTAACTCATGGTGGCCCCAGGTGCGCAGAGTAAACTTCTCTAGAGGGTTTTCAAGGATGACATTTTGGAGGAAGATGGCCAGATCTGTCCTTCAAGGTGCCTTTGTGTGCATTTGAATCACCAATCTTTTCCATCTTTAGGATCCTATTAAGTACTGTTGTCTCCTTCTTGGAACTCTGAACAAACTTGACCATTCTATACACTACATACATACATAGCAGCCCACAAAAGTAAGTCCTGGACACAAACCTATGTTTGAAGTTACTGCCTAGCATTCCTTCTTGCCTAACCCTTCACTGACTTTGTTTTTATTCCAATTTCACTTGGCTTTGAACCCTTGGTACTGAGGTTCCCACCTTCAGTTGACCTGTCATCCATCAAGAAAAAAAAAGTTGGTATTAATTTGGAATCTCAGTGTCGTTTGAACTCAGTTTCTTCTCAGTAACATCTTTGACTTTAGTTATGACCTGATACACAGGAGAGAACACTCTGCCATATCTGTGGATCTAAATACTCAATCTCTAATAGTTCAAACAAACTCCTTGCCCCTCATTGACCTATGTAAGGTTGAGAGGGTGCACCAGATAATTATTTACTAAATATTTTGTCTCTGGGAAAATTTTCTCTGCATCTTAGCTTTGCCATTTGCGAAACTAACTAACCTGCTTCTTCAAAACTGCTGTGAAAATCAAAAGAAATAATTTCTGTGAAATTCTTTTGCAAAATGTTTATCTTATGCACTCCTATGCTCAAATCCCTGAAATAATTGCTTTGGTGCTAACGGACCCTGTTCTTTTTAAACTTCCTTGCTGTCTTATATGTACTCCCACAGTTCCCATACTCCTTCTGAAAAAAACCTCCTTAATTACTTTTCAATCTGTGAGATTCCTAGTCATTCCTCAAGACCCACCTTATGGCTAACTCCTCTATGAAATCCTCCTACTTCTCCCAGGCAAAGAAAGCCATGTTTTGCTCAATACTCCTTATATATTTTGTTCATCTCTTTAATCAAGATGTAGCAGCAGCAGCAGTCCATAGGTAACACGCCTTGAGCACTTCCCCATGATTGGTATTGCCTATGCCTTTCTTATTTCACCCTGAAAAGAACACATCAAGAAGTAGGTAATATTGTTAAGTCTATTGTTTTGATAATAAAACCAAATAAGACCAGACCTGTTGCAGCCATGTCCATTCCAACTCGTAGCAACTCTACAGGACAGAGTAGAACTGCCCCATAGGGTTTCCAAGAACCGCCTGGTGGATTCAAACAGCTGACCTTTTGGATAGCAGCCAGATGCCTAACCACTAGTCTCCCTGCTTAGACATTCTCAAGGTTTACACTCCATGTTTGGATTTTTTTTTCTTCTTCTTCGTTCTTACTTCTTCTATTTTCAAGGAGGTTTGTCTTCCCTGTAAAATCCCTGCCTTCCTATCTGGGCATCTTGATTTGACTGTTTTTCTGTCTAATTTAGCTCAGCACTCTGTGTGGGTATCTCTGCATGGCAGTAGTGGGAGGAGTTATAGAATTCTCTGGGGTTTTGGCAGAGAGAAAGAGGCTTCCAGGTTAATATTAATCTTCAAAAAGAAACCCTCTACTCAAAAGTCCTAGGTGTTGTGATACTTTTCATGAGATACTGTGGTATTATGAAATAATACTCATTCTACCTCTCACCCCTACAGCAGCCATGAGACATTTGACTATTTAACATTTTATGTCTACTGTACAAAGGTTCTGCCAGTATATTAATACTTTCATGACAATAATTTTTAACACTTAGATCATGTCTCTACTTAATGCCAACAGCCACAGTGATAAAAGCATCCTTGAATGCTTCGGTAAGTGTTGCCCTGCTATCCCAGGGTGGCTTATCAGGAAAGAATGAGTCCATTACTCATTTCCAAGAATAGTACACAGTAAATCTTGATCAAGGAGATAACCCAATTATTTACATGAACTACACTCAAAGGATAAAAGAGTGAAATGCCTGATTAATAAACTCATAAAGATTTTATGAAACCTATAGCTTGCAGTACATATATTTAGTACAATGGGCTTAATTATAAGTGCCTATAGTAATTTATAGTAATTTATAGTGATCATAGGTGTTCACAATGATGATCCCATAATTTTCATCCATCAGAGAAAAATGTGTTTCTGATCCCTATGGTATTAAGGAAAGAGGAACCATGTATTTGAGAAAGATTTCCAATAAGAGTTGAAACAGAAGGAACTGTGTGTTTCATTACAGAATTAAATTAGCCAGAACATCCCATTCTTCAAGTATTTCCATTAATCAAGGTTTTACTATACTTTTATACTATGTAGTATAATCAAAATTTATCTGAGAAGTCAGCTGTGTTGGAATGTCACTTACCAAAGATTTCAAAGATGCTTTTCCAGGCTTTTATACCATGACATTTAGGGAAAGTTCTCTGGTCAAAAGACCATCTGCTTGCAGAATGTCACATGGTATCTTTGAACAATTGTCACTAAAATCTCATTTCCTTGTCAGACAGAGATGGCATTTTTTTCTATGATTGTGTGTGTCTAGATATATATCAAGGCACAATAAAATGCAGAAATGTGTTGATATATTCATGGCATGGCTTGAAAAATGAAGAGACCTTCCTGGAATCCAGATAGCCTCGTTTACTGGATCCAATCGTTCTTTAGACACTTGAGCAATTTAGGCAGAGATGCAGTTTTGGATACTCTTGTTTTAAATTGTATCATCCATTATCTAAATGCATTTCTCCCCAGCTAGAAATGGCAAAGCCCAGGATTTATAATATCAACACTTCTAGAAGCAAAAAAATGGTGACTCTGATCATGGTTTCTGAAAGTTATTAGCATGCCTACACGTGCCTGTTCTTCCTGCATTTCCCCCCAAACCCCTGAATACAGTATGAATATTTCATAGTGATGCTTAGTAATGAGTACCCAACCCAACCTTAAAATGAATCGTCTTTTAATTAGCACATTACTTACTCAGTAAAAATTGAGTTAGATGAATTATTCAAATATTTCAGCAGAGGTTCAGGAGCAAAACTAAGAGACTGCAGAAGGAAAGAGCAAGCTGCCTAGTTGTTTTTGGACTCACAGAAGGATAACGAGAGACCCTGAAAAGCTGAGGATCTGGAGTCATGGAGACATTTGTTAACAGAGGAAGCCTCAGAACCAGTCCAATGCTGCCAGTATCTTGGAGCACTTGATAAACACCAAGCAAAGGAGGGGAAAACATGTTGGTGAAGAAATGTTTCTTTATCTTTTGTTTTCCTAGCTGAAATTAAACCCCAAAGAATATTGCTGAGTACATTTTGGGGTGAACTCTCACTAGGCACACACCTAGTGTGGAAAATACTTTTGAAGTGCAAAGAAATATTCATGTTGAAGTTTCGTTGCCTTGGGGTAATTCCGTAACTTAGTGTGGAGAAATGGTCCGATTAGCAGTTTGGACTAGCAGGAGGACGCTAACTGGAGTGAAGAGGTGAGAGAGAGATACAGAGTGAGAACTTCATTCTTCAAGCACAAAAAATTGCTCAAGGGAAGAAGAAGAAGAGGGACAAATTTGGAGGCAGTAGAATTCAGTAAATCAGTGGCAGTGATAATTGGAAAACAAGTGACTTTTAAAACACCGCAAGGCCAAAGCCCCTAAAAATGAGCAAGGGAAAATCCCCTCAAGGATTTAGAATTTCTTACAGATTTGCTCAGAAGCCTGGACAATAAACAAAGCATGAATCCTGCAAGAGAGATCCCTGCCTTGTGAATTTGGGTGAAGACAAGAAATAACAGGGCTGAGAGGAGAGTAGCCATGAAAATCATGTTGCTATGAGTCGGAATCGACTCGACGGTACTGGGTATGCAGGTAATTTATCTGCAGAGGACATTTGCTTGAACTGTCTGTTTTTGTTACTATTCTCTTTCCATTTCATGTTGCTCTAGTCAGAGAAAAACGCTTGAAGGGAGGAAGCCTGCTGGATTGCTCCTTTGTTCATGCTGAGCGAACCATCTCCCTGGGCTCAGTAGGAACTGGTTTGACTTTAGCCATGTGAATCCTTACGGATAGATCTTCTCTTCAGGAGATCAGGAGTCTATTCAGTGGCCGTTTGAGGAGATGGGTTACATTATGACAACCTTGGCTGTGTACAGAAGATTTGGAATGAATTGGGGTCCAGAAGCCATTGCCTAGTGGCTAAAATCCACACCAGAGCTCTTGAAGTGATCCAGGTTTACTTCCACCCTCAGAATGAATGATCATCCATTTATCTACACCCCCACCTGGGCCCTCAGAGTCAAATTTCATTTATAGGCTTAACTCAGAAATAACCATCATTTGACTCAAGTATACTCTGCTTTCCATCAGTCTTTTTTCTGTAATTGTTTGACCCAAGAGTAGCCCTGAGTCAAAGAAATCTGTTCCTACCTACCTGATATCATTGGAAGGCTAGCAAAGATAATGGTGGCGCAGTGGTTAAGAGCTCAGCTGATAACCAAAAGGTTGGCAGTTTGAATCCACCAGTCGCTGCTTGGAAACCCTATGGCGCAGCTCTACCCTGAACTATAGGGTGGCTATGAGTCGGAATCGACTCGACAGCAACGAGGCTTGAGGTAATGGGGGAGTCTCTGGGTGGAGCAAATGGTTAATGCATTCTGTTATTATCAAGAGGTTCAAGTCTACCCAGGCCAGAGGAACCTCTGAAGGAAGACCTGATGATCTACTTCTGAAAAATCAACCACTGAAAACCCTATGGAACACAGTTCTACTCTGAAACACGCGGGGTCACCGTGAGTCAGAGTCAACTGGACAGTGATTGGTTGAGTTGGGTTGCTGAGGTAAGGGACATGGAATTGGGCAATTTTTTGGATAGGCTAAACTGAATGTGGTTAAAAACAAAGGGTCTAAAATAGAGGTTGGTAAACTTTGTAAAAAGCCAGATATTAAATATTTTAAACTCTGCAGGCTGTTAGAACTACTCACTTCTGCCTATGTATTATAAAAGTAGCCATAAGTGATCTGTAAACAAATAAATGTGGCTGTGATCCAATAAAAATTTACTTATGGACACTGAAATCTGAATTTCATATAATTTTCATGTGTCACAAAAAATTCTCCCTTTTAATTTTTTTTCAATTATTTAAAATATAAAAACTGGTCTTACCTCACAGTCCATACAAATACACGCAGCAGACCAAATTTAATCTGTGGAACATGGTTTGCTAACACCTGGTCTAAAATGAAGCAAAAGGTGGACATTTTCCTCTCATTCTCCAGATATAACTACAAAAATTGACACCTAAATACCTAACAAGATTTATTTTTTTCTTTTTTAATTTTTAATGCTTTGAAGACTTTATTCATGAGGAGGCTGATGAAGTTATACTTCTCATTCCTTAGTTGGGAACTTACCTCCTCAGCTCTAAAAGATTTTAGCTTTCCCTCTGTCTCTTAGAATTCTAAACTTTCTCCAGGGTCTGTACGACTCTGGGTATTTAAAACTTCTTCTGCTTGACACTTGAGGGCTTTGTTCAATCTTAAATTATTTTAAGCTCAGGAAAAGTATTTTGCGTTTATATGTTTTTTTGTCTCTGTTGTCTTTTCCTCTGTTTCTATAATTTCTTGTAGAATTATATTAAATTTCCTACTCTATCATGCATGAATCTTAACTTTACTTTTCTGACTGTCTTCTATACTTCATTCTATGAAACTTCCTTAATTTTATCATTTAAATTACCAATTTTTTTGTGTTAGTCTTTTCTATTTAATTATTTTGTCTATTTATTAGATTAAAAAAAAACCCAAAACCTTCGGTAATATTCTTAATTTCCAAGGATTCTAATTGACCTAAAGTACACTGTTGTTGCTTATTTTTGTTGCTTTTGTATCCTTTTTCAGGGCTCCAGGAAGATCTCACCTTCTCCAAAGTTTTTCTCTCTGCTTTCTTCAGCAATCCAATCCCCATATGCTGTCTTTCTTTCAGCAAGTCCTCAAAATTTCTGCTTCACTTACGTTCCTTTTTATTCCTCCTTTTTACCCCTTCTCTCACCTTCTCCCGAGATGTTATGGTTTCTATTTGAAAACATTATTCATGTCATTTACTTCTTGACAAAGAAGAACGTAGATGTATATCCTTTGTCTATCTTGAACAGATAGATGAGCATGAGGACAAGGGTAAATGTTGATGGGAAAAATGAAAAGAAGTAGCTTGGATTCCTGTGGTACTTAATTTGGGAAAAAATGGGAGGGTCCTGGAGTTGAGGAGATTGTAGGGAAAAAACAACAACAACAACAACAAAAACAAACTCATTGCCATCGAGTCAATTCCGACTCATAGCAACCCTATAGGACAGAGTAGAGTAGAGTTTCCAAGGAGCACCTGGGGGATTTGAACAGACGACCCTTTGGTTAGCAGCTGTAGCTCTCAACCAACATGCCAACAGGGATTCCACTATAGAGAAAGAGTGAGCCAAATCCAACTTTGAGCACTTGACAATTTTGGGAAGAGGATAGAAATGGCAATATCATTCCTAGGATAAAAACAAAAACAAAAGACCAAACCCATTGCCGTCTAGCCAATTCCGACTCAAAAGGATAGAACCTATAAAATTTTAGCTAATGTTGTGTAACTAATAGAGACCAATGTTAAGGTGGAGCTGTACAAATTAAGTTGGTACTCTTGATTTTTTGTTATTGAGATGTTGTAAAATGTTTGCCCCAAGTGGTGGATTCAATCATGCAGAAGAGGCCAGGTTAGTTTCTTTTCATTTCCTGGAGGCCTAACCTTTGACTATGGATAAGAACAAAATGGCAAGTATGACAAATTCCATTAAGCTTGCCCCTCTAGATGAGGATGTAATGTCTACTTGTCGTACAGTTTGTACTCAACTACTAATTTAAAAGTTGGAGATTCGAACACACCGAGTAGTGTCATGGAAGAAATGCCTGGTGATCTGCTTCCATAAAGATTAGCCAAAACACAACCAAACCCAGTGCTGTCGAGTTGATTCTGACTCATAGAGACCCTATAGGACAGAGTTGAACTGCCCCATAGAGTTTCCAAGGATTGTCTGGCGGATTCTAACTGCTGACCCTTTGGTTAGCAGCCATAGCCCTTAACCACTACACCACCAGGGTTTCCACAGAGCTTATAGTCAAGAAAAAAACCATGGAGCAGTTCTACTCTGTAACACATTGGGTAAACATTAGTAAGAATTGATGACAAAAGGTTTTTTTTTTTTAATGTCTACTTGGAATCCCTTAGTAGCTCAAAAGGTTAATGTGCTTGGCTGCTAACTAAAAGATTTGAGGTTTGAGTCCGCCTACAGGTACCTTGAAAGAAAGCCTGGCAATCCAATGCCCCAAAAAATCAGCCATTGGAAACACTATGGAGCACAGCTGTACTCTTACATACATGGGGTCACCATGAATTGGAATCAACTCTACAACATTTTTTTTTTTTTAAATGTCTACTTAACTGTATTGCCTTATCTGACCTATTTAAATAATTATTCCTGGACTCCTGATTTTATATCTTCCTAGCAACAATGGAAACCCTGGTGGTGTAGTGAGTAAGAGCTATGGTCGCTAACCAAAAGGTTGGCAGTTTGAATTCACCAGGCATTCCTTGGAAACCCTATGGGACAGTTTTACTCTGTCTTATAGGGTCGCTATGAGTTGGAATCAACTCAACGGCAACAGGTTTTTTTTTTTTTTTTAGCATCAATGCCTATGATGTTCTCAGTTGGAAGGTAGGCTCACCCATATAAATGTTTTCTTGCTTTAAAAGCATTTTAATTTTTATCTTTTGAGTGAATGTCATTGGTGCTCCAAGTAAAACCACATTTTGGTGTAAAAATATTTGTGAAAATGAGTCAGTGTTGGCATGGTTTAATCTTGCTCCCCAAATTCCTTCACATCATTAATAACCACCCTCTGAGTGCAGTGTTCTGACCTTTCTGTATCATCTTTATGTTTTTCCTTTTGAATAGCCCACAATTTGCATGAATGAGGCCCAAAAGGGTAGTCTGAGTTTTAACAGTGTCACAAACTGAGCAAAACTTGGGAAGAAAAGAAAAAGAGCGTTAAAAAACCTCCCTAACCCAAAACATGGAGCTATTCCCAGAGTGTACAGACTGTGGATGTTCATTTTGTGTGCAAATAAAATCGAATCTTTCTCTCTCTCTCACGTTTCTTGCTTTTTAATGCAGAGCAGCTGTAGCCATTTGGGCTTTTCCTCTAAGCTCTGTGTTGCTGAACTGAATAGTAACTTGCAAACCAGTCTGTAGCCCAGGGAAGAGAAATTGAGAAATGAATTCCTTATCCCCTCTTCTTAGACCACATGTGTGACCCTTAATTATGTTCACAGGGTCTTACTCAGAATATGTAATGCAGGCCTGGTAGGCAAGGGAGCAACCAGGCGAATCAGACAAAAAAGATAACCTTGCAGAGCTTTTGTTTGTGAAATAATACCGTGCTGGCTTATAAGTTTTACAAGGAAAAAAGTAGATGAGAATAATAGGGCTTTGTAAATCAATTTGGGCTTCAGAGTTTCCATGTGGGGCTCACCAATACAAAAGAAAGCAATACTATTTCAACCTTTTAATCAGTGCTGAATTTAAATAGGATCACAGGTATAACAGAGGACACAGCATTATCTCCTCACACTGGTCTTATCTCTCAGGATGAGAACAGACCTTAACCTGAAACCACTGTTATTGATTTTTAGGGCCAATGTGTTAATTTGTATGGGTTCATCATAGTTTTAGCCTATGTATATATCAAACTATTTTAAATAGATTATATTAGGAGATACAAATCCAAAAGATCAATCTGTTATACCAAAACTCACTCTATGAACACTATTTCAGATGTGCATGTAATAACAACTCCAACATAGGTATGGAAGAAAAGATGGCCACGGCAGTGATTTATTGATCATTAAGATACTCTGATATGATCTCATGTATTTCTTGTTAAATGAACTAAATAAGTTTGTCTACTACTTTTTGCCCATGGTACTGTGGCTGGTATCTGATTGGCATGTAACAGAAACTGATTAAAAAGTGTGACAATGTCACCTTACCTTTCTGTACCTCAGTTTTCTTATCTACAACGTGAGAGTGTTAGACTACATTGTCTCTGGGTTCTTACTTGGCACTTACAAGTCTTACTAGTACAATTTAAATTCTTCTTGCTCAACCCATCAATTGACATAATCTCCAATAAACTTATTCTGTCTAATTAGCAGTCTTAGAACTTGGAAAAATCAAAATCTATAGTGGAAAGAAAGACGACCTGTTCCGGGCTCTTACTTACCTCCCTGGACTACTGGCTTTATACATAATAACAAAATGAATACCTAAGCGTCTAAATGTCTCTTATAACCTAATCCTTCCTTCACGGGGAAAGCATTATGATCGCCTATTAAACCCTTGACTCTCAAGGTAAGCGTGTTGTTGGTGGTTGTTGCCGTCCAGTCAATTCCAACTCATGGTGACCCCATGTGTGCAGAGTAGAACAGCTCCATAGGGTTTTTTTTTTTTTTTTTTTTTAACCTTTCAGAAGTGAGTTGCCAGAGCTGTCTTCCAAGACACCTCTAGGTGTTTTCAAACCACCAACCTTTGGCCAGTAGTTGAGCTTAACTGTTCGCACTGCCCAGGATTGTTATATATTTAGAGGCAAGGTATAGGAAGCACTTGCCTCAGAAGAGAATCCATTAATTTAAATTTGGAATAGATTGTAAAATTTATAAAGTACTCCCCAAACTCATATCCCCATCTTGGTCTTGCCCCTGCACTGGAGATTCATATACCCAGCAGTTTATTCAACATCTCTGTTTGGATTTATAATAATCATTTCATCCTTCCTAGGTCCAAAACTAAACCCCTGCACTTCATCGCCAAACCTACACTCCTCCCCATCTTAGTAAATGGGAAATCCATCCTTTGGTTCAGACCAAAATATTTGGCACAATCCTTGACTTCACTTTTTATTATATATCTTACACCTATTCCTTCAGCAAATCCTGTTGACCTTACCTTGAAGATAGATCCATAGCCCAACTGCCTATCCCAATGGCACTGCTACCCTTGGTGCAAAACAGCATCACCACCACTCGCTTGAATAACTCCAATTGTGTTATAACTCATTTCACCATTTCCACCCTTACCGATCTATTCTATGATCTGCACAGCTGCTAAAGTGATTCTTTTAAGTCATAAATCAGATCAAGTCCCCCCTCTGCTCAAAACCCACTAATGACCTGCCATCTTACTCAGAATAAAAGCCAAAGCCCTTACAATCACCTCAGATTGCTCCTATGGCTTTTTTCATTGCATCCTTCAGGTCTTTTTCAAATGTCAACTACGTAGTGAAGCCTCCGCTGACCACCCAATTTAAAATTATCAAACATCCTCCAGGCCCTGACATTTCCTTTCCCATCTTAATTTTTTTCCATAGAATTTACCAGTCACGGCATACCATGTATTTTTTCTATTTATTTTTTGTTCTCTGTCTTGCCAATAATAGGGAAACTCATTGAGAGCGGGGTTTTTCTTTTTTTTTTTTTTTCCATGCCCTTAGAACATTAGCTGGCATTTGATAAATGTTTGCTGAAAGAATTAAAGAAACAAGTCTTTTACAAAAACTAAAGATTAAGTTGAATTTTAAAATACTTTTGCTTGGCATAGAATATTATAATAGCAAATTATAATCATTTTATATAAGGTAAGAGATAAAGATAAATGAGACCTGGTCCCTTTTCTTAAGGAGTTTATAAAATTGTAATGTTGATAAAAGGATATAAGTTAATGAGGTGTGTGTGTATATTCATAATCCACCACCCCTGCACACAAATATCACTTCTTTGCTTTAAGGTTTCTGATGGCTCCAAACTTAACACACATACACACGTGCATGTACGTGCATGAACACATATGTATCTTTGTGCTTTTGGGCACTCCAGACTTGGTCACACCTACCTATCTAACACAGCTCACATTACTTCTCACCAAGGACTCCATTTCAGCAATGATTTTCATTGTCTCTAAGAGCACTGTGCTCTCTTTATGTCCAAGCCATCACCTGTGAATTTCCCTCACCTTGAATGCCCTGCCATTTCCCATTTGTCTTAGCAAATGCTCACTGTTCTCTTTGATAAATGCAACCAATGGTGACTTGCCTCTTCTCTGAATACTTATAGACATCATTGTCGGTATCATTCATGTAGCATTTATCCTAATCTGCCTTATATTGGAGCATGTGTGCTTATGGCTCCATTGTCCTTCTGGAACATCCACGCAGAAAAAGCTAATTTTGACTGAATTAACTGCCTGTCTTCTTTGAACTTACACCCGAAAGGATAAGGACCGCTGGATAACCTTGAAACTTTAGATTGATGCTGCTCTAAATTCATGATATCCAACCTCAACTGGGCTTCATTGATTCCCCAATTAGTTCTGTCTCCCATTCTCTGCAACAGCTATTTTCAGATCTCCTTTTTTTTTCCCCTTCCCCGTAAACCTCTCTTCCTGCCAGTTTTCTTTTCACACCTCAGCATATGTCCCAGCCTCCTACTTCAAGGAGAAAATAGAAGACTACTAATTTAATTTTTTCAACTTCGTGCAACTAAAGCAGCTTATTTGCAACTGCACTCACCTTCTTTTACTTCCCTCTCATTTCAGTGTATGAATTCACTGTGCAAGGCTAATCTCTCTACCTGTGCCCCCATCTCCTTCCTTCTTACCTTTTCAGCATTCACTCTATGAACGGAGAAGGATTCCTTCCCCGTATCTTCAACTCAGCAAACATTTGAGGCTCCTTTATCTCAATTTTTTATTTCAATATGCTCAAGTGTAGCCTCACTTTAAAACAACCTCTTCTGGATACCACATTCTTCTCTAACTGCCTCTCTCTTTTTAACCTTTCCTTTGGAAAGAAAGACTTTGAAAAACACTGACCAACTTTTTCTGTGACCATTTCTTCTTTTTCAATTGATTTTTCAATCCACTGTATTCTAGTTTCTGCCCCTACTACTACCCTAAAACTCAAATCGCAAACGTTAGAATAAAGTCTTATTTTGTATCATGACTCAGTGAATTTTAGGATGCCTGTCTCTTGATCCCCACCACTAGTCATGCCTTCCTCAGTGTCCCCATGCCCACCCATCCCCTCCAAACACACTAGGGCACATAGCTTCTTTTGGTCTTTAGAAAATATTATGATCTTTCTCCTTCTCTGACCTTCAGGATTTTCACATGCATTGTGACTTTTAACATTGCATCTGATTAACATATATTCATTCTCCAGGTCTCACTTGAAACATTATTTTATCCAGAAAATTTCCATGACTTATACCTTTTCCCAAGTCTGAGCTAAAGCTGCTCCATGTATGTGTTCCCATTACAAGTTGTACTACCTTTGACATTGTAATTGCTCATTTAATTGTCTATATACTCCACTAGATCACAAATTTCACAATTGCTAAATTCGTATGTACTTGTTTGTTATTGTAACCTTGGTGACTACTACAGTGGTTGTAAATACATTGCTGAAAGTTTATAAGCACTATATACTGTTAATGTTGTTTTTGTTTTCTGTCGAATAGATTCCAACTCATAGCAACCCCATAGTACAGAATAGAGCTGCCCCATAGGGTTTCCTAAGCTGTAATCTTTATGGTGGAGATTACCAGGTATTTTCTCCCTTGGAGTGGGTGGGTGGGTTAGAACTGCCCACCTTTTGGTTAGCAGTTGTGCACTTAACCATTGTGCCACCAGAGCTCCTAGCACTATATGTGTGCGTGTATGTGCGTGAGTGTCCTACAGGGTTGCGTTGAGTTGAAATCGACTCAGTGAACAAAAACAACAGCAACTGCATGTACTGTTTATACCATTAGCAAAAATATAAGCCACTTATATTTGCCCATTTAGGATTTGTGAAGCAAAAGAGATAAAAACACATTGTAAATCATCATTTACGTGAAGCTTAATGTTAATACCTTAGCTTAACATGTTTGGGATACTTCAGAATCATTTTCATGGCCACCCTTAATTGCAACCATATTTTTTTCAGTAGCCAAAGTTTAATGTAACATAGATGTGGATAAACTATTAATATTGGAGTAAACTATAGTTTGTTGCAATAGTGAAAGATTCACTATCATCATTGCTGATGTCAGATGGATCTTGGCTGAAAGCAGAGAATACCGGAAGGGTTTTTACCTGTGTTTTATTGGCTATGCAAAGACACTCGGCTGTGTGGATCATAACATTCTGGATAACATTGCAAAAGAATGGGAATTCCAGAACACTGAATTGTGCTCATGAGGAAACTGTACATAGATCAAGAGGCAGTTGTTTGAACAGGACAAGGGGATACTGCATGGTTTAAAGGCAGGAAAGGTGTGTGTCAGGGTTGTATCCTTGCACCCTACCTATTCAATTTGTGTGCTGAGCAAATAATCCAAGAAGAATGGGGCATCAGGATTGGAGGAAGACTCATTAACAACCTGCGTTATACAGGTGACACAATCTTGCTTGCTGAAAGTGAAGAGAACTTGAAGTACTTACTGGTGAAGATCAAAGTCCACAGCCTTCAGTATGGATTGTACCTCAACATAAAACCAACAAAACCAAACCCACTGCCATAGAGTCAATTCCGACTCATAGCAACCCTATAGGACAGAGTAGAACTGCCCCATAGAGTTTCCAAGGAGCTCCTGGCGGATTTGAACTGTCGACCTCTTGGTTAGCAGCCATAGCACTTAACCACTATGTCTCCAGGGTTTCCCCTCAACATAAAGGAAACAAAAATTCTTACAACTGGGCCAATGAGCAACATCATGATAAATGGAGAAAAGATAGAGGTTGTCAAGGATTTCGTTTTCCTTGGATCCGCAATCAACAGTCATGGAAGCAGCAGTCAAGAAATCAATAGACGCATTGCATTGGGTAAATCTGCTGCAAAGGAACTCTTTAAAATGTTGAAGAGCAAAGATGCCACCTTGAAGACTAAGGTGCCCCTGGCCCAAGCCATGGCATTTTCAATTGCATCTTACACATGTGAAAGCTGGACCATGAATAAGGAAGGCTGGAGACCAATTGACACCTTTGAATTGTGATGTTGATGAAGAATATGGAATATACCATGGACTGCCAAAAGAACAAACAAATCTGTCTTGGAAGAAGTACAACCAGAATGCTCCTTAGAAGCAAGGATGGTAAGGCTGCGTCTTATATACTCTGGATTGTCAGGAGGGAGTCCCTGGAGAAGGACATCATGCTTGGCAGAGTACAGGGTCAGCAGAAAAGAGGAAGACTCTCTAGAAGGTGGATTGACACAGTGGCTGCAACAATGAGCTCAAACATTACAACAATTGTAAGGATGGCGCAGGACCGGGAAGTGTTTCATTCTGTTGTGCACAGGGTTGCTATGAGTTGGAACCAACTCGATAGTACCTAACAACAACAACAACATGGACTTACAAATGATCGCATTCAAAAGCATATTTAAATATAACATTCTTTCAAAAATAAAATATATCCTTGTAATTAAAAAAATTCAAAACAGAAATTTTAAAATACTGATATATTCAATGGATTCTTCTCTTTACGCTATATTTCTAAATGAGAAAATATTACCCACATGAGTACCAAGGTGCCTAGGAAGCTCAGAAAAGATCCTGTTAAATAGAGGATGTTTCAATTATAATTTTTTCACTAAAGTGCATATATGATTCATCTCAAATATGCCACAAATTCTTTCCTTGTGTCTCCACCAAGAAGGCTTTTCTTTGACAATTATTTTTACAGGAAAACTTAGTCTAATAATTTTTTCTACATGTAATTATTTTGAAATGTTTCACCAAAAGTAAATGCTGCAGAATCACAGGACTTTGCAATTTTATTCCACTGGTACAGAATATACATATATTCAGTTGAAAATAGGGGCTCCCTGAAATGAATCTTTCCACACTTGGGATATTGCAAAGTGGAGTTTTCAGATTTCAGAATTAAATTTTGTACATCATTTAACCTGTCATCACATGTTTGGTTCAGTTATCTCCTTGATTTTACAGGTATAAATTTGAAAGTCTTTTTTTTTTTAGACTTTATTTTCAACACTTAGTTGCAATTCCCTAAAATCTTTAAAAACTGGGGTATTCTGGGTTTTGTTGTTGTTGTCCTCTATTTATTGAACATTTCAACCAAATCTTCTCAACTTATTTCAAAAAAAGAAAAACAACCAAAATTCAGAGAACTCACACACACAAAAAAATCATTACCATTGTAGAACACAGGTTGATTAACAACGTAGTTCTTCACAGTCTCAAACATGGCATGACTTGCCTTGCTGATATATTATTTTGTTTGTTTGAAATTAAATATTATTTTTGTAGCTGTTTTTCTGTGTTTACACAAAAATTATTTGTAAGTTTTGACAACTTCCATTTTGATTTTTAATAGAATATCAACAAAACTTTGGACCCAATTTTAAAGTACATGTGTTCCCCTATCAAGTCCAAATATAGTTCTGCTTTATAAGTTTCATAATTAGTAAGAACTTTGTTCTTTTTCTCATGATGCTGTATACCCCAAAATTTTCGTTACAAAACAAATAATTTTATCTTCATTTTTGGACTTAACCGAATAATGTTAGAATGCTAGAAATATCACTATCAAAAAGGAATGACATTTTAAACACTTTTATTCTAACTGGATGAATAAAGTAACCAAACCACGACTGGGTTAACTGATTTTCTTTTTGGAGAATTTGATGACACTCATGTAACACCACCATCACTTCTGTACACAACATTTTTCAACTGTTGGGCCACAAGAAATAGAAGATGAACAAAAATAATTTAAAATAACAAGCAGTGATCTAAATGAAAAGTCATTCCTCATGGGGTAAGATATAAACGCACGTTTGGCAGGCACACATCTTTTTCGGGACAGTCTTCTTAAAATCACAACTGGCTTTGAAGTAGACATTGAAACTTCTTCATCACATTTTTGTCATCTGCTTTTTCTGTGACCTGTGCTATCCTTAAGACACCTATGGAGGATGGTAAATGTCAAGATGAGTTTGTTTAAATTGTATGTCTTGTCAACTTTCTTGGAGGAATGGAAACTCAATACCTATTTATTAAACATGAATTTTGTATTTTTTTTTTTTTTAGTTTAGTGAAACCAAAAAAGTTTACTGCAAAATGCTATGAAAGCTTTACATAATAATAAAACAAGTAAATAGTTTTATATGTATGCCACAGGGGGGAAAAAAAAAACCCATTGCAGTCGAGTCAATTCCGACTCATAGTAACCCTGTAGGACAGAGTAGAACTGCCCCATAGAGTTTCCAAGGAACACTTGGTGAATTCGAACTGCTGACCTTCTGGTTAGCAGCCGTAGCACTTCACTACACCACTAGGGTTTCCATATGCCATATAGTAGTACAATATATGATGAAAGCACTGCTGCAAGAATGTTCAGATTCTTTTCTTTGTGGACTGGTCATTTTCTGTTGTCCATTTATATTTCATATATATCTCCTATTAACACTGCTGACTGGTGGTCTGCAGTTGGGGATTTCACAGCCTCATCAGGCACAGTTGGCTGGTACTCCACGTGGTCAGTGGGGACGGCCAAATAGTTCTCCTACCTACTAGAGAGCAGAATGAGTATTACTGTTTGTAGTGGGGCACACTTCATTTTATCAAAGGTGCAAAGAGCCTTCTTTCTTCACCCCATACCCAGCCCATCAGTACATCCTATTTTCTCTACCATCAAAATATATCCAGATCTTTTTACCCCCTCAGCTATCTCTGTGGTTCAAAAACAATCATAGCTGGCCTGGATTGCTGCAATAGCCTCTTAAATGGTTGCCCTGGTCTACATTGTCCCTAAACAGTTTGTTCTCAGCATGACAGCTAATGTGATAGGTACAAAATTTAAGTTAGCACTCTTCACTCCTTTGCTAGAAAGTCTGCAGTGGCTTTGTATTTAGTAATCAAATGAAACCCTGGTGGTGTAGTGGTTAACTGCAACGCCTGCTAACCAAAATGTCCTCAGTTCAAATCTACCAGGCCCTCCTTGGAAACTCTAAGGGGTAGTTCTACTCTGTCCTAGAGGGTGGCTATGAGTCAGAATGGACTTGACAGGGTAGTTCTACTCTGTCCTAGAGGGTGGCTATGAGTCAGAATGGACTCGACGGCAACAGGTTTTTTTTTTGTTTTGTTTTTTGTTAATCAGCCAAAATCCTGACCTTGACCTCCAGAGCCCTACTCCCTCTGTCCTTCTATTACCCTTCTGAACATATCTCCTACTACTTTCTCTCTTTCTTACTTAATCCAGCCTCTAGAAGACTCCTTGGTTCCCTACATACTCCAAACATTCTCTCACCTGAGGGTCTTCCCTCTGGTTGGTACTTCTACCTGGAATGCTCATTCCCCAGATATTCTCTTGGCCAAATTCCCTCACTTTCTTTTAGAATGGAAATTTAAATCTCATCTCCGCCATAAGCTCTACCCTGGCCATCCTATTCCCCCACACTTTGTTCTATTTTTTCATTTTTCCATAGTACTTATCAGTGTCTTTATACCATATATTATTTATAGTATTGATTAACTTAGACTGGGCCATGCTCTGATAACAAACTACTTCAATCACTTAGAACAACAACATTTTATTTTTGTCGATTGACTGAGGCTTTGCTTATGTATTCTGGAATCCACGATGAATTGTCTTCCTGCTGATACAGGGAAAAGAGAGATTGCAGAAGTTTCTGCTTGGAAGTGGTACCTATCACTCCTACTAATATTTCATTAGCCAATCCAAGAATATGGCCAACTCAGGTAAAAAAATGTAAGACATATAATCCTGCCACAGAGAGGGTCTTAATAATAGTTATTGGGTATTATTTATTGTCTGTTCCCTCCAGTAATGGCTCAGGGGCAGGATTCTTTATTGGTTTCCTTTTTTTTCCTTGATACATATTATGTATCTAACTAGAGCTTGGCACTTAGTAGGTATTCAGTAAAATGTTGTTGAATAAATAAGTGTTATATATACTGTTAATTACATGGATGTGCATTTTTATAACCATCTGAAGTCTTTTTAGAGTCGCTGTGGTTAAAATGAATGCTGCCTCTTATGAAAAACAAAAATGGGCTTATATAACAATTGATTTATTGTTGATATTTAACTACCAATGAGGATATATGAATACGGTGGAGTATAATACATAATGTTCCATGTTCAGGGGCTGATGGCTTCTTTCCTTGTTCTTTAGCTTTGCAACTGGCTGTCTGTTTGACTTTGGAAGTGTTGCTCTTGTTAACAAAATCCTGATTCTGGTCATGTGGCAGTATGCTTAACCCAAAAGGACATGTCATGATTAGCCTAGGCTAATAATGGCACTTCTCTTACTTTTTGCAGCAATTGGTCTGGGATAATTTCCCAAAAAGGAAGTTTGCTGAGGAATTTTGGGACTAAATTTCCTCTCTAATAAAAGAGAAAGTTGTACAAGGAGAATTTTTTTTTTTTTTTTTAACCTTACTTCTCCCTCTCTTTCTGCTTTGGATGCTATTGGGTGAAGGTGACGTGCTTGGAGCTGTGACAACCATATTGTGACCATAAGGTGACAAACTTCAGGATGAAAGCAAACTAAGGGTGAAGGGTTAGAGCAATGGCAAGTGCTAGTGTCCTTTATCAAATCAGTGAGCTGCCAAACTGACCTTGCAATTGTCTACCTATAGACTTCTTGGTAATTAAGTAATGCATGTACTTAAGGAGCGTTTCAAAACACTGTAATTTGGGTGTGTTTTTCTGGAAGCCTAATGCGTCCTAACTGACATATCAGTTAGGCCAAAAGGAAATCATAAGCAAATATCGCTACCTCTTCATAATATAGCAATATGTTTCAAAAGCATCTAAAATAGATTCAGAATACAGATTAAAAAGCTAACTTTGGGATAGTGCCAATATATATGATATGATCAAAATGCTAGAATGTAAACTGGTTTGACTAAATATAAAAGGGAAAAATTAGAAAATAATTAACTTGATTTTTACTTGCCTTGATTTGAAGTAGTTTAAATAGATATATATATAATATATGTATATGTATATATAGTATTTGTCAACCAACTGTTTTAGAATCACATAGATTAAGTCATAAATTGAAGCATCCAATCCTGCAGTTTGTCACCATATTTACTGTAGAATCACAATATACACAGAAATTGTTTTCCTATTTACTAAGCATACAAACTTGGCTTTGACAAGTGTCTAGTAATGGTTTGGGGCTAAATAGGGTTTCAATAATTTCATAGGCTGTTTTTTTTTTTTTTTGTGGGACATACCTTTGGAAGCATGTGGCAATCAATATGGGACTTTAGGTATTGTGCATCACTCATGTAAATGGAGGCTTTGTTACAAATTCAGGGAGACGTTGAATTTGTAGAAGGAGTCATGAGAACCTGAAGCACTATTGTGTTTGGTAAAGTAGAGGGCCAACAAAAATGAGAGAAATCCTCAATGAGATGAATTGGTACAATAGCCACAACAATGAATTCAATCATACCAACCGTCATGAAGATGGTGCAGGACCTAGCAGCTCTTCATTCTGTTATACATAAGGTCACCATGAGTCAGAGCTGATTCACTGGCAACTAACAAAAACTAAATGGGAAGATAAGTAATTGATATGGGAAAGGTAATAAAGGGCATTGCTGTTGAATTGAAAGGTATATGAGTTATGATTTCATTTTGTAGCAAATAACAGACGATTCTATTACCATGGTTTAAACAATGTTTTATTTATTTCATGAAACAGGAAGTTAAAGGGTAGAAATTCATTCCTCTTGGTGTATCAGTGATGCCACTAGGCACTCAGGCTTCTTCCATCTCTAAGCTCTTCCGTCTTTACCATGTATTCCATAGCATTCATGTTTCCTATCTCAGGGTTGCAAGAACAAAATTTCTACCTTATACTGGCATTTCTGGCAAGAAGGGTGAGGAAGAAGCCTTACTACTAAGGTTTTTCGTTTTTATTTGGGAGGCAAAGCAAACCCCAGGGACTTTTGACTATATCTCATTGACCGTAACTATGCTGCAGCCTGGCCCTGGCTGTGCAGTAGAGTGGGAAGTTGAGTATTTTAACTTTCTGGCCTTTATAGTAGAACAATAAAAGAGTGAAAAGAATCACTTATGGGTTCTGGAGAGTCAATCAATAATTATGTGGGAAACAGTAATTATCCTTTTATGATCTCTCTTGTCTGGAGCTGAGAAAGCACTTATGAGTCTTCATACGTACAAAGGAAAGAAATAACTCCTTTTTTTACCATGCCAGTTCCATTTCCCCTGCTGGAAGTCCATTCCCTTCTTCTATTTCTCCTATCTGAATACTGCGCATCTTCAGGGTCAGCTACCTAATTTTGCAGTGTCCAGAGTAGCATGAAAATGTGGACCCCAACCAGGGTCAAGGAAGTCAATCTCCCTTTCCCAAAGGACCAGTGCGCTAACCAATGATGGATGGTGATCACCACGGGCTTGCAATCTCCGCATTGGGATGTTCTTGGTACCTGGATTGGGAGTAGGTCAGAAGGTCCTACTGAGCTAGCTGCCCACTGAACATGACTCCTTGACTCTTTCAGTTCTTTCTAGTTTCTGGTTGTGTCCCAAGCATAACCTGTAATCTCCTAGCCAGATTGTTAGCTTCCCAGATGGCTGCAGCTGTGCCTTACACTGTTCTTGTCTTGAACCCATGGGGAGCACTTGGTAGATACCTGACACAACATTAATTGTTTCCTGTGCTTTGTCCTAATGCATCTCACTGTCCCGTGGCCCTCAGTGAAGTCCTGGCCAATATTGTGGAGATAATGTTTGGCACAGAGAATTTTCTGATCGTCCTCACCATGTCCTGGGGAAACATTCTTCTTGGGACTCCATGGCAAGACTTCACAGAGTCCTTAAGGCCACACGAAGCACTCCTGATTTGAGAAGGATTGTAAAGACAGAAGAAATTGCATTGTCTCTACTGGCCTTAGACTTAGTTTCTTCTTTAATTCCTATTAGAAACTGGAACCTGACATTGTGTATTCTCTGAGAAGCGTCACTTTCAAAGAAATAGCTCAACAATTAAAAAGTAATTAAAAGCAATCCCACCTTTACTAACATTTCTTGAAGAAGGTCCAAGGGATTTAATGCATAATTCATATCAATACTCACACTCTACTGCTCCCCTCAAAACCTCTGCGTCCATACCTTATAATCCACTGCCAGCAAAAACTCTCAGAGAAGCACATTTCATGTTGCTCTTGATTCCTTTGAGGCTAGCCTGGCTCTATTAGATCTTTTCTTTTCCTTTCAGTGTAAATGTAAGTTTTCCTGGTCTCCCCACTCCAGTGATGTTCCCCTGACCCTGCAAGATGCATAAAGAGGCCCAGACACTTGTATGACAAATTCAAAATCTCTCTTGGAAGTTTAGAGAGACAGAGAGAACTAAAAGGCAATGGGAGACATCTCTGTTGGGGATAGGGGAGGGAGGAAGACTGAAGTATTCACAACTGAATATCTTTTACAATCCCTACCTCCCTGAGAATCACTGCCCATGTCTTTCTGGACTTCTTTCCCCTAGACAAGGAAGAGGATTTGGCTCACCAAGTACACACAGCACTGTGCTCAGGGGCACAGAGCCAAGATTAGTTTCTGTTTATCATGGGAAAGAGCTGGAGGTATTTAGTTTTAAGCTGCACTGAATCTGGTATCATTCATCTGTTTCTGTTCTTTTTTAAAAAAGCCTTAAAAATTCAGTGCAGAACAACAACAACCAAAAAACAAATTGTCCTTTGCTTCCACAATGGCTTTTATTCCCCAGAACTGCAGTGTGCAAATAAAGGAAAGTAAATTATGTTCTGAATTAAACTTTTCTTGCTTCAGCCAGGCTGAGTCACCTTTGACGTTCCATTTCTTGAGCAGAGCCCACCACACAATGAGAGCTATTTTAAAAGATGTGACGTAGAAACCTGCAAACTTTAGGATGTTCTACTTCAGGCAAGTCATCTAAAGGCAGGTAACTGAGCTGAATTTACCCATTTATTCCCCTGGGTTTTGGCTCCCTCCCAAATCTATTGGTATCTACAGTAGCATCCAGAATATTAAAGCACAGCCATTATAGATGCAGGCCTCTCTGGTCCTCTTGGATGCACCACAGATGGCAAGATGCTATCAGAGGAGGAAGATAAATGCTTTCAGCTTCTCCTTGCATATATCCCATGGTAGGAAGATAAGCAAATGGTAAGCAATTTTTTTCAGTAA
Source organism: Elephas maximus indicus (assembly GCF_024166365.1). Classification (NCBI taxonomy): domain Eukaryota; kingdom Metazoa; phylum Chordata; class Mammalia; order Proboscidea; family Elephantidae; genus Elephas; species Elephas maximus. The sequence continues at coordinate 38,175,312 of NC_064828.1, read as the reverse complement.
ACAACCTCAGAATGTTTCTTAGGGTTTCACATAGCCAAGAACACAAGCAAGAGCCTTTGGTTCTAATAACTAAGTTTGTGGTAGATTCAAAAAGAAAAGTAGTTGTGGATAGTGAGAAGAGAATAATGTAGAATGTAGGTAATGCAAATTAAGCAGAGGCCCTAAAAATTAGTGTTCTCTGTATCTCTGTGTTCTTCCTATTTTTTTTTTAATTTTGTTGTTCTTTAAGTGAAAGTTTACAGATCAAGTTAGTTTCTCATACAAAAATTTATACACATATTGTGTGTTCTTTCTATTGAGTGTTCTTTTTTTCAATGGATGCTAAGTGCTAGGGCCCATGCGGCTAGTAACTCATTGCCATCGAGTTGATTTCAACTCATAGCAACCCTATAGGACAGAGTACAACTGCCCCATAAGGTTTCCAAGGCTGTAATCTTTATGGAAGCCGACTGCCACATCTTTCTCCCACAGAGTGCTGGTGGGTTCAAACTGCTGACTTTGTGATTAGGAGCCAAGCACTTAACCATTGCACCACCAGGGTTCCTTATGCAGCCAGTAGCAGCTCTCAAATTTCTCTGCAGGAAGGGCTCCTGGCATCAGTCTGGTAAGAGGGCAAATGAGGCTAGGGTATGTGTCCTGAGACTCTATCCATTTACAAGGACATTGTTTTATTTGTTGTTAATTGCCATCAAGTCCATGTCGACTCACGGTGATCCCATGTGTGCAAAGTAGAACTGCATTCCATAGGGTTTTCAAAACTGGAGACTTTAAGAAGCAGATTGCCAGGCCTCACTTCAGAGGTTCTTCTAGGCAGGTTCGAACTACCAACCTCTTGGTTAGTAGGCCAGCGCTTAACCATTTGTGCCACCCAGGGACTCAATTTTATTTAGTCTTTGTAAAATATGTGAGGGGCTGTCTAGGAAGGGGATGGTGGAGGTTATGTAAAATGGGGCTGATTAAACCCCTGCCAAGTCACAGCTATGCTGGTCCATAACTGAGCCTAATCTAATCTTCCAAAAATTGAAGTTATCATTCTATAGTATTTCTGAGAATGAAACACTCACTTTCAATGGTCAGACATAAACCTGCCAAAAAAGGCACAGAATCAACTGATTCTTGTTGTTAGCTGCCATCCAGTCAGCCTCTGACTCATGGCAACCACTTGTGTAACAGGATCAGACCATTGTGATCCACAGAGTTCTCATTGGCTGGTTTTCAGAAGTAGTTTGGCCTTTTTTCCTAGTCCCTTAGTCTGGAAGCTCTGCTGAAACCTGTTCAGCATCATAGCAACATGCAAGCCTCCAATGACAGATGAATGGTGGCTGTGCTTGAGGTATATTGGTCAGCAATTTAACTCAAAAAAAAAAAAAAAAAACCCAGTGCCATCGAGTCTATTCCGACTCATAGCGACCTATAGGACAGGGTAGAACTGCCCCATAGAGTTTCCAAGGAGAGCCTGGCGGATTTGAACTGCCAAGAATTCTAGCACTGAACCACAATGCCCCCACTTCTGATTCTTAAGTGGTTTAAATGAGGCAGTTTGTTACATGATTTGGGGTATGGATTTTAGAGTCTGAGAGATTTGTCTTCAAATCCCAGTTCTACCGTTATTAGTGATATGCTCTTGACCAAGCCACTTTATCTCTCTGACTCATAGATTCTTCATTTGCAAATAACCTACTGCCTATGGTGAGGATCAAGATCGTTCTTAAGACATTGATTGGCACAATGTAGGTGTTTAGAAATGGTGTTTGTTTAGAAATGGTATTTGCTGTTGATGTTCAGTGTCATAGAGTCAATTTGACTCATAGTAAACCCGTGTGACAGAATAGAACTGTCCCATAGGGTTTTCTGGGCTGTCATCCTTATAGGAACAAATCACCAGGTCTTTGTCCCATGGAGCTGCTGGGTGGGTTCTAACCATCAACCTTTAGAGTAACAGCCAAGTACTTAACTGTTACATCACCAGGGTTCCTTTAAAAAGCTAGCTATTATTATCATAATTTATATTACTTTGAACCAATATCTACCCCCATGTATTAACTCTCAGTGTATTATTCTTATTCCCTGACTCACTAAAAAAATAATTGAGCCTTTATCTTGACCCAGGCCTTGCCGTAGATCAAGAAGACACCAAGTTGAGAAGTTGAAAATTTGGCAAAGTGGACAGACTTGCACATTCACTTGGAACAGTAATCTGGAAATTATGTATAAAGCATTGGGGATGCACTGAAGAAGAGGTCCTGAAGTCTGCGTTTGGAATTTGGGGTAGATTTCATAGTAGAGATGATATATTTTAGTTGCTTCAAGCTGGGAGGTGGTAGAGGGAGTTGATGAAGAATTCCAGGCAGACAGAACAGTGTGCTAAAAGGAACACAGGTTCTCAAGTATGAAGTCTTTTAGAGCAATTGGCCCTAAGAAACCAAAGCATAGTTTTAGGGAAAGGGAGATGGATGGGGTTTGGGCAGGAGAGGAGCAGAAGGAAATGAATGTGAGAAATAGGCAGAAACCAGGTAAGGATGAGAGGTTCATGCTTCTTCCATGCAATAAGGAGCCACTGGGACATTTTCAAGCTGGGAAATGCCATGGTAAAGTTTGTGTTTTAGAGAGATAATTCTGGTGTGTTGTAAAGGGTTTATGAGGGAGAAATACAAGATGACGTGCAGTGGCATTAATTACAAAACTATTGCAATAAGAATGTATTTTAGGTCAGCGGCAATGGAAATGGAGAGATGAATGTGTTTTCCAGAGATGGAAAAGGAAGACTCTGAAGCAAAAATATGTGTCCCTCACTACAGACTCTTCCAAATACTTGAAGACAACTTTTGTGAGATGCTGTTTCTCAAAACAAACGTCTCCCACCCCTATGATTGTTTCACTTTATGTATGTTCTTATCTTCCCTGGTTACTTTTTATGACTCATCTGTCATTGCCCCTTTTAAAATGTTGTGCCTGAATTAAAATTAAAAAAAAAACACACTTTAAATATAGACTCATCATCTCTCAAAACTAGACACTATGCATCTATTAATGTATTATAAAATGACATTATCTTCTTAAACATCTTGTCAAAATGTTGGTATCTTATGAACTTGTGGTCAACTAATACCTCAAGATATTTTTTGCTTTGATCTCTTAGTGTTTGATTTGCAATGTTTCCATTTGTCCATGTGGCCTGATATTTTGACAAACTTAATTAGTCAGACAGGTGTATGGGAAAAGAACCCTGGTGGATTATATTTTTAGATAGTTTGTGTTGCTAAATGTGTGAGAGTGATTTATGAAAAACCACATCTAAGTAAGCCATTGGTGTGGACTTCTATAGACTAAGTCATGTTTTACAAACATTTATCTTAAATCTGAACCCCAAAAGGCCTGGATCTGGAACCTCCCACCGTACTCCCCAGCCAAGCTATTTTACAGTAGAAAAATTTATCAAGACAGGAGGAATCTGTCCAGAATAAGTACATTTCAACTTTTTTTCACTCACAAATCATCAACATGGCAGAAAGCACACATTACTTGTGTTAAGCCAATAACAGAAATTGATTGAAGTCATTTAATATATGATTTGAGAATTGGGGCAGCATTTTGACTAGGAGGTCAAAAATGTTCCAAAGATGAAAGAACTTCCAAAGATTCTTTTACCCCAACTTATTGACATTTCCATTGAAAAAAATGAGAACAGTGTTTATATAATGACCCACCAACCCAATGCTGTCAAGTCGATTCTGACTCATAGCGACCCTATAGGACAGAGTAGAACTGTCCGATAGAGTTTCCAAGGAGCGCCCATATAATGACAGTTTACTCTAAAACATAACTTCTAGTTTGACCTTGGAGTTTCTGTTCCTCAAAACTGATTGCATGTAGATAGTTCTTCAAAAGAGCCCAATTCCTAAGGCAAAATACACTTCACTAAGCTACTTACTATGTTATTGTTTGACTTAAGGTGACTTTAGGAGACCAGTTTTCTCAATGTTCAGATTTGAAAAGGAGATATCAGAGTAATGGCCTGGTTGGGTCACCCTAACTCCATGGAGCCCAGAAATCTAGATTCCATGAGAATTAAAACTGTTTCTCAATTGGTACCTATGGATTTCCTCAAAAAAATGGATACTAGAAGTTCACAACTGTTGTGCATGGTAGAGTGTTGGGTACTATTGTGCAAGTAGAGTACTTTAGGATAAAACAAAATGTTGACACTATTGGTCTCTTAGAAAGAAATGAAAATTTCTGATGAGAAGAGGCAATTGGAATACCAATGGTAATAAAATTAGTGGCAAATTAAAGGTGGAATAGAATTATGAGCATATTTATCCATTGTGGAAATTATTTTTGCTAGGTTGTTTCAGACATTAGTGATCTCAAACCTTTTTGAGAATGAGTTAACATACAATAAGGAAGCAAATAAATATCATAACCTTGTCCATATTGAACTGTACATTTTGGACACACAGATAAATCAAACAGCTTTTCCCATCTGTGCCTCAAACACACCGCCATAAACCAGAAGTCAGGAAGGATTGTGAAAACATTGGATTTTTGCTACCTGACTACAGTCATTCCAATCATTTCCAAACATTTATTGATAATACTGTTTTTAAGAGTCAATTCATATTGCAGTACCCCACGCCTATTAAGGAGACAGCTGAAGTGGTCAGACTAACTGTGGAACACTCTCTCCTGCATCTACCCAAAGCCTAATTGTACTTATTTCAAACATAGCAAAAGATGAAGCTGGTGTAATAGGGCTGCATCCAACTACTGTCCTAACTCAGGGGATCATAAACTGGTTCTATTCAGAACCACCCTCTCCCTTCCATCACCCATTCTTCTCTTGGGATTATAGGTATTCTAGAACATTGCAGATGAGGATAAATGAACAGGGACAAGTCAGTTCTGCAGGCACACAGAAGACTATTATATTTATGGGATTTCACTGGGTCAAGTGGGGGCTGCCCGTGAAGCTCAGTCTTCCTTGGAGCTGATGGGAAGGCAACACAGTTGAGATCCTGGCAGCCCAGGCTTTGGATGGTCCTCACTTGTCTGAAGGCTAGATGGTCTGCAAATTACAATGTGGCTTCCACAGAACTTTTGAACACACCAAAAATACCCCTGCTAGGGACCTTTGCTGAGACATCTCTCATTCCCGCAGTGAATCCTGCTAATTCACCACTTTTTATCTTCTCTCCTTCTCTCAAAGGCATTTCTTCCATTTTTATGGTTTTACCAGCAAGGCATCTAAAATAATGTACTTAATGGAGTTTGTTGCTGTTGCTGTGTGCCCTCAAGTTGAATCTGACTTATAGAGACCCATAGAGATTCCAGACTAAAAAAACCCTATATGACAGACTAGAACTGCCCCATAGGGTTTTTTTTTAGTCTGGAATGTTTTACTGCAGCAGATCACCAGGTTTTTTCTCCCGTAGAACCACTGGTGGGTTCGAACCACTGACCTTTTGGTTAGTAGCCAAGCACTAAACTATTGGAAACACTACAGAAACATTGGCAAGCTATTTTCTGCTTTCTACCTAAATTCTCTTGAGGAAATGGACCAGGAACAGCTTGAATAAAGATATTTAGGAAGGATAAGTGTAATAGGGTGAGGGGTGAAGAATTCCCACAAACCAAAGACTAAACAGTTAATATTTCAAACAATTCTGTAACAGTTCAATTACAGGTAGAGCCCTTCCACATTCTGTGGACTCCAGAATGATATTGCAGGGATTCAGCTCCAATTCTAGCACTTACTAGCTGAGTAACATTCAACAAGTTATTTAGTCTCTTTAGGTTGAAGGATGTCCTCATCTGTGAAACGGGAATAACGACAGTGCCCTTCCTTTTGGGTTGTTATGAAGATTAAATGAGTAAATATATAACATGTTTAGAAGCATGCACATAAAAAGCACTCAAAGGCTGATGTTTTATTTTGCTGGGTTTTCCTTTTTACTTAATAAACTCTGATAGAGCTGTTATTATGTGAACTTGTTTTACAAAATCTCATATTTATAAAACTCAGAAAGATATACTTTATCAATCCTGAAATAGCCCACTATTAGGAAGAGTTAGAGTAGTAATCTTACTATTATGGTCTTAGAAAAGGTTAGTATTAAGGCTCTGTGAGTATGCAGACAAAAGAAGCTATAGGATTGGGCTTAGTTGCTATTGCTATAAAATAAATGGGAACACTTCTGAAGTTGAGGGAAGTACAGGAAGGTCTGGAATAGGGTGGTAAAGAGATTTCAAACCTGAACCAATGATACAGAATCTCTCAATATGCCCCCCAAACTAAGCCATCATCTAAACAACTTCCTGGATGAAAGTTTTTTTTGTTTTTTGCTTTTGTATTTTATTTCCTTTCAGAATATGTTTATCATGGGAACTTATTTCTGGCTAGCAATAGGCAATGAAGGTAAAGCAGGTTTCATTTTCCTGAGCTTATAGATTCTAGAAAATGAAAGATGCTCATATATACATCCAGCCAGGACAAAGGGTGAGGAGTCAGACTTGTTTCTTTCTAAACTGTCTTTCTTGGCCCTTTGAAATCCAACAGGGCTGAAAAGGAAAAGGTGTGTTCTTTTGCTGCACACAAACTAACAGCCATTTTGATGACAAGAAAGCCATGTTGCTTACCAGTGTCTCTTTGTTCAAGTGATAGCAGACCCACTGAAACCTCCTGATGGAGCTCATTGAAAATAATAGGCCCCATTATCTTCACTGGCAACGCTGCCCTGAGAGCTTCAAAAACTGAAATAATGACAGCACCTATTGGTTATATAGTAGAAAGACCTAGCATGATTACGGGCAATTTCTGGCTCTCTTCTCCACACCTCAGTGGCTGAGGAGTGGGCAATGTGGTCAGGTTAATGCACAAGGAAAGGGCAGCTCTGTCCTTTTGGGATGACTGGAATCTTTATAATGTAAATGCTATGTCTTAAATAATTTGTAAACGTAAAATATCAATTTCAGAATCTCTTTGACAAACAGAGTTTAGAAGTAACATGTTCTTTAATTTAGTATTGAAATGCCACCATATCTGGTTATTTGGTAGCGATGGCCTCTCAGAAATTAATATGAGATTTCTGAGAGACGGCAAAGGCAGTAACACAGGGTGACCCAGTACTCAGGCAATAGAGGGGGTTTCTGTAAGGGAACAATGACCTAACTTCCTTTCTCCAGGCCTATGCTCTCTGTAGCCCCAGCTGTTTCCAGAAAATCTGATTTTTTGGCCACTGGAGTTGGGAGAAAGAAATCGGGAGGGGGATAAACCTAAAAGGGAGGAAAACATTAGCCTCCAGAAAAACACATTGGGCCAGGAACAGATCTATTAGGCTGTGAAAATTTACCAGGAGAAAAACTCCCCCGAGGGCTCAATGACAGCTGAGCAGGAAAGGGCTCCCTAAAGAGGAGAGTAGGCTTTATTTCATGAAGGGGTGGGGGGAGGGAGGCGGGAAGACAGAAAGGAATATTTGTTTTGGGGGAACCTTTTTATGGCTTCATATTATCTCTATGTTTTCAGAAATGAAATGTCTTAAAACCATCAACAAATACACACAGACTTTCTTTTCTTTTTTTCATTTGCGACAACTCTAAAGAACACAGTGTGCTCTGTGTGCGGGAACATTCCCCTTGGGGCTTATATTTAATATAAGAACAAGATGGTCTCCTTGCTTTGCTTGTGCCTGACTATCGCTGGGGAGAGACCCGTGGCAGTAACAGCATCGTTCGAGTCTTATGGCAAAATGAGAAGTGACAAGAAGGAAAAGGACACCTAATAGAAGCTGCCCACCACTTTGCTCAGGGACTGGAGCAGGCGGTTATGCTCCCCTAGTACCAAGCAGAGAATGCTGAGAAGCAAATATGTGAGCTTACTGGAACTTAACATCTCTTTAAGACATAAAATTCTTCTCTCACCCCACCCTTCTTTTGTTTGTGTTCGCTTTGGCTTGTGCAGACTTACTTTAAGGGACTCCGTACAGGTGGCAATGCTGTTTTATTTTAGAGATGTTATCCTGAAAGGTTGGCTGTTTGAATCCACCCAACAGCTCCATGGGAGAAAGAACTGGTGATCTGCTCCTTTAGAGATTACAGCCTAGGAAATCCTATGGAACAATTCTACTCTGTCATTTGGAATCACTATGAGTCCCAAATCTACTAATGGCACCTAACAAGAACAACAACAATCCTTTTGGACACATGGAACATCTTACCAGTATGCAGTATCGTGTGCCTGCACACACACAAATGCTGCACATGGTCCCACCACATCACACCAAGTCACAGAGAGGCCTGAACTAGCAAAGGGCGTCTCTAGCAATGTGTGGTGGGAAGTCTCTAGGCTGCTTGTTGTCTGCAGAACACTAGCCTTCGCTGGCCTCTACACCTTGATGCCTCCATCTCCCCAAGTAGACTAAAAAGTTTCCTGAAATCAATAACAATTTATGTCCACCTAATGGGTGGTCCATAAATATGTGTGGGTTAAATTAAACTAATGACCAAATATAAAAACTAGTAAAAGAAAGATGTGAGCAGATTAAAGCAAAAATTATAGTTCTTGTTTACATTTTTAACTTCTTAAATTATTCAATTTTTGCATTTCTAAAATCTCTTACAAGTGGAATTCTAAGGCAAGAATTTCGTTATATTTGTTAAACTCCAAATAAAATGTCCTCTCTTCCCTTTGAATCTGGCAAAGCATTTTACTCTCAGACCATTTCAATATCACAAAGTACTTTCCCCTCAAATTGCATCTCTCAAAACCAACTCTTCTTGTTCGACCATGCTTGCTTTATTTTGGAGCCTGGAGTGATTATCTTTACCTACTTATCTATCAATCTATCTACCCACCTATCTACGTATTTATCCTTTATGCAGAAATGCTGACTTGCTCAAGTAAAAGTCTTAATCAGCAATAGGAAAATTTCACAAAAAGGGCTCCACTTGTCTGAGATTTTAGTTCCTCAATACCTATTGAAATGTGGTCCAACAATTATGTAAATCAAATTCTCTGTCTGCTAATCACAAACACAGATTCCAGGGTCTACCCTAGACCTTCTCAGTCAGAATCCTTGGGGTGGGCTCCAGTAATCTGCATTTTTAACAATATGTGAGAACAGTTAGAGCTTGGGCTCCAAAAGCATCATGGTTAGATCTCTATTTCTGGGTGAAACCTCACAAATACAACTTCAGAACTAAATGAATAAGTCCTGTATCACGTCTTAACAGCAATCCCTCAATGCTGCACTGTGTTTTCTGCTCACAGTGTAAACACAGCAGTATCGAAGGGTTTTAAAGTGGCATAGATTTTTTTTTTTTTAGATTAAAGGACTGGAGGGAAGACATGGCATGATGTATCAGAGAATGTGTTTCCCCTCTTAGGGCATGTCCAACTGTAGAGTTGGCTGTGAATTAAAATCTGTCAATTGCTCAGTACCGCAGTCTGTCAATAGTACACACACAGCACAATATAGTTTCTAAGAACAAACATTGTTCAGGGATCTTTTGAACCCCTCTCTCCTCCTGAGATACCTAGAGTATTTTACCCTCAGAGTGGATAAATTTTAACACTCTCCACTTCCATAAGACAAAATTATTTTTTGTAATAATAATAATCATTAATGTATTAATATTTGAGCAATTAATAATTAAAATAATAAATTTCAACTTCAGAGAAGATACTCAAATTCACTAAAATATCCCATGTATGACCTAAAATTTGCACTTAGCAGAGTTATCCATTCTCTGGTCCACTATTGCATATTTTAAACACAAAAACTTCAAGTGGTCACCTACAATGACAGAACTGAATAGTGCATGTGATGGTTAAGATTGTCTGGGTCATGATTCTCAGTAGTTTGGCAGTCATGTGATGTGATCACTTCCAGGTTGAGATATGATATAATGTGACTACCCCCATGATGAGATCTACTGTGAGTAGCCTATCAGTTGAAAGGGAGTTTCCTTCAGGATGTGGCCTACGTCAAATATAAATGGACATTCTGGCAAGGTTTGTGGGCTTTTGCTGGTGCTGGATCCTGCAGTCAGCTCCTCTTTGTCTGACCTCTGGTTCTTGTGACTTGAGCTAGCAGCTTACCTGTGGTCTTGCCTGCTCATCTTGGGATGTGGCAATCTTTGTAAATTGTGAGCAACAGCCTTGCTGTCTGACCTGTGGATCTTGGGTTCACCAGCACTTGTGGCTACGTGAGTCACAAGAAGCCTCTATCCTGACCCACACACTTGGGATGTTCCAACCTTTACAACCGCATGAGCTATTTCCTTGATATAAATCTCTCTCTCTCTCTATGCTTTACTAGTTTTCCTTCTCTAGAGAACCCAGCTTAAGAGAGTACACATTCTCCATGTTCATCTTTACAGCCATGTCTTATCATTGTTTATTTGGAATCTATTGTTTAAACTCAGGAATACATAGGACCACCACAGTTGGAAACACAAAACTGAAGAATGTTAAACCACTACAAACTTCTTTCAGGCTGATATCATGTAGCTGAGTTCACATGTGTCAGTGTTACTGTATACCTGGGAGTTCCCCAAATTAAAGAATATGTAATAAATATGCTAATTTGAAGTTTACATATATATTATTAAAACTCATCAGTAATCTAGTTCTAACAAGAAATTTGGGGAGGAATGGATATTTCATCACCAACATTGTTTAGAATTGCTGGTGTATGGTGATAATACAAAGTGGACAATCTTTTGGTAGGTTTTATTATTATTTTTTTACTTCTTTGCAAACAATTCCCCTCCTTATTGTCTGAACTTGGGGTGGTAGATCACAATGCACAGCTATGATTGGGTGGTTCAGAAAGTTCAGAATCTATGTTTGTCTCTCTTCTGGTTGATCTTATGTATTTTTTCATAATTTATTGAACTATTCCTCTCACCTTGGTTGTTAGGGGATTCGTTTTTGCTCTTAATTGTTGAGTTCCATTGGATGGTGGCTCAGGCTGGGTAACTCAGGCTCCCATGTTGATATCACTTTATGTCAGAGACAGAACCTGGCATTTGTTTGCCTGAAAAGAGCCACCCTGTCTATATCATCCTCATATCTCATTTAATCTCCAGCTTGTGCCTCTGCTCCAGCTCGTCCAGTTATCCTGGTCCAGTTATCCTTGCAGCCACAAGAATATGCTTTATCAGAGCAGTTTCATATTTGTGATTTTATTTCATTCTCATGTCCTGTGGGAGATATGAAAGGGATTAATTTTTTTTTTTCTTATTTTTTGGATGAGAAAACAAAGGTTCAGTAAGCTAGAAATTGGCAGAGTTACAATTAGAGTTCAAGACTTCGGCCTGTATCCTTTGCCTTTGCTCAAATCATCTCTCTCTTAGGAAACATCGCTCTTACGTCCTATGCTATATAAATCCTTCATGTTTTCTTCATTTTCTTTTTCTCCATAAAACATTCTCCTACTACTCCAACCTCTAGTGGAAATAATATCAGATAATGTGTGTCTAGTATTTAACAGGAAACCACAGTGGCATAGTAGCTAAGAGCTATAGCTGCTAACCAAAAGATCAGTAGTTCGAATCCAC